>NW_027502082.1:0-40232 GCF_021521415.1 Bidens hawaiensis
ATATACTGTTTGGCATATTGTTTGATAAGTTCTTCGGTTGAAGAACAACCGGGACCACAGTTCCTCTTGCACCAACTTGTGGGACCGAGGAGGATAACCCGTAGTTGGGTTCAGGTGATGGCAGGGCGGTATCCATCTGACGGGCCCGTTACCGACGTAAGTAACGAGTTGCATATTTTTCTCTTTTGATTTTGTTTACGCTTACGTTTCTGTTGGATGACTGCTGGAATTGGAATTCCGGCGCGGTTGATCATTTCAACATGCGGTGCCGCCTCATTTTGAGGTGTTATTGGGGCAGCATACCCCGGTTTGAAAACCGCACCCGTTAATGGGATGCTTGAGTTACCAATCGTCACCTCGAGCAAGTAATTACCACCGTCAAAAGTTGCCTGAACAACGCCAGTTACAACTTGTCCAACCATGTCTTGAGTTGGATCATTGATCAGGTCAATGCCGGTTACTTCTTTGTTCACCGGGTCCATTTACAGCAAACGATTATGTTAAAAATAAATAAATTCAACAAAAAGATAACAAATTCTGAGTATCCAATTTCCATAAACAAATGTCGAAGCAAACATTAATAGCGATATTTAAGAAACAATATATCTAGTAAACGATCATAGATCATAAATATAGATATAAACAATGATTGAAGATGTCAATCCAGTTATATATATCAGTTAAAACTTTTAACATGATTAGGTAACAATGAGTCAGACGTCAATGGCTAAGGACTTTACCTCAAACAAAGAGTTGCATTAACACCTGGTTTTCTTCAAAAGTAAGTTCCTTGTCAAGGGTATACATATGACCAATGGTTCAGAACTCATTTCCTACATGAAACATGATGAAGGTAAAGATTAAAACATAACAAAATGTGGATAGGATACCGAACAAATTATATAATACTGACCTCATATAGTGCTATTTCAGCACTACTCTGTCTAAAGCCAGAAAATACTTCTAGCGATGACACTATGTCATCTAGCTTTGCAGTAACCCTCACGGAGAAGGGCACGACAAACCTGCTTGTTAAAAACGATGATTAATGCTGATTCCGTATTGTATATATACAGTATGTAAGTATGAGGATGTTATAGCATATGATAACATGATCCTGTATATGAGTGTACATATATGGTATCATATTATTATATATAGAGTGAGGGTCGATATATACCGAAGCTTTTCTTTTACAGGATCATAAACTTTTAAGAAAAGAAGAATTGTCTTCTCCGGTGGAGGGAATGGCAACAGGTCCTACATACAAAAGAAAATTAAATGGATTGCAAATATTAAAAATTAAAAAGCTATCAATGAGATCTTACCCATGCGAGGTCTTCTTCAAGATATAAATGAAGCTCGGCGTTTTTAACCCTGTTTGAGAATTTTCTTATATATTCAACCTAAATCACATTGAATTAGACAAAAATTACCAAATTATAATGAAAGGACAAAACCAAAGACAAGCATTTGGATTATTCCTATATAAAGGCATAGATGCAGCTCTTCGGAAAGTTAAATTGCAAACTTAATTGCCGTTAGTAACGATTGAAAGATCTAAGTGACATTGATCTTGATCCACAGATTCACTAAAATATTTAACATAATTAGTTTATTATCTAACTAATCAACACCTTTTAAACCAAATTTAAGCAGAGCTAAAAAAGTGCATACAGTCTTATCTTTTTCCTTAGATGTCAATGGACGATAAGGGCGATAGGTTGGACCCTGGCATTTTTCCCACAGCCAAAATTGCTGTCGTCGCACTGGTACATCCGTTTCATAAGCAAATTCTTTCTGCAAATTTTTTCAGATCTTCCGATTTTAAAAAATAGCACAATACAAAACACAATTTGAACTGTGTATGATATGTAATAACCAAATATTGTACCTGGAAAAGAGCAAAAGAGGCATGTTTTCGGATATGAAAACAACGAACTATATCAAAATCCACTAGATCAAAATATATTTGTTTCCCAACCTGTTCATAAATATCCCCATCGCGAATACCCTAGTTTTATCATATTGCAAGGTAAGTAATGATTTCATGAATCTCAAATAGTAGTTCTAAGGAGGGAAAATTGGAAATTAATTAACCTTTATTGTTGTACACAAATGCGGTTCATCTTCATTTAATCTTACCTGAAAGATAAAAATTAAGGGTTCAATGTGATTTTTTAGTAAGATCACAAAAAACTAATAAGAATACCAAATTTATTAATAAAAACTCTTACTCGAAGGTGTTCGGCCATATCCATCTCATCCACATTACAAAATATGTTAGCCGTCTCACTTTCATGAATTAAATTCATACCATTGATCAGAGAGCGTCTGCCTGATATAGGCAACATAATGTCCATCATGTACATCCCCACTGTGAGCCAATACAATGGAAAAATAACATAGAACTGAATTACTGAATATTCAGACAATAAAATAAAAGCCAACTTATTCAGAAAAGTTAGCATAGTTATGGCTTTATTTCCATAATTAAAATAATAATCATTTTGGCTTGCTTTCAGCTAACTCTTTCTAGAACTAAAATAACTAGTTACTATGTTATGCTATATATCTTATGACTACTTATTCATGAAAGTTACTATAATGAGCTCACGGTGCGAAATACTCAACTAAATTATGATACCTGTGAAGAGTGTAAAGATTGCGAACACTTCTGTCTGCCAGAGGTGATAAATACTTTCGATCCACTATTGCAAGGGGAATCTATAATCGTCGTTTATCTGTTCAGTTGAATAATTTCACAATAAAAAGTCCAAATAAGGTATTGTTGTAAGAATCAACAAAACGTATTCGAAAGTATATCAAACCGCGGCCTTCACATGAACTGAACCATGTCATAAGGGTCAAAGTTACTGACCTTCACCATTGTATCTTCCATGGAATCATCGTATCTGAAACGTTTTAACTCCAGTACTAGAACAGGGGGGGAATTGATGAACAGATCCTGTGAAGAACAACACATGAGTGAATTGTAAATGTTTAAATAGCAAAATATGTAAATTTATAATAAATTCAAGAAATGATTCTGACCTGATCATATCTATTAATATCAGCTTCGGGTTGCTCTACTTCTACATATTTGTCAAAAGAATCATACACGGTGCGACAACCTTCAACATCAAGCTGAAGGTCTGACACAAGATATATATGTGTTAATAAAAGAACTACAATCAACATATATAAAACAAGTTTATTCTTACAAATGTTAATGTACTTACAAGTAAAAGTTTCCGTTCTTGTTGATCTGGTGTCGACATTTGTGTAATCGACATATCTCATAGTATGTCCTTCAAACAATTGTTGAATTGCACCCTCTACAACAGTACCCTATGCCAGTGTATAACCACAAGTATACATAACTACATAATCAGGCAATAATAAAAAATTAACAAAATTCATGTTCGATAGCGGAAATAGGCATACTGTAGGTCCCAAAACGACCACCGAACGGTTTTTCTCTCGATAAACGTGTCGATACGGGTGCGGTAAATCAAACGATCGAACAAAAATATAAAGATAATAAGTATAGTGAATGACTCCGTAATCGGTAAAAGATTAATAACATTAAACTAGAACCGACCCACCCAAGGTGAGCTCCCCTTGGGTGGTGATTTACATCTTACACACACACATAAAAGACTACAAGTGATTCTATATATAGCCTAATACATATTCTAGAAGATCTCCTCCCGTTGAAGCTAAACGCGTGTTCCCGAAGCTCTCGTTTCGTGTACGGTTTCCTTGTCGGCTTTAATTATTCACTTGACCATTAATATATAACGGGTTTCGTCATTTGATATCTCAAGTCACTAAAATTGGCCTTACGCATACCTTCATTTTCTTGAAGTTTCTCAAACAGAACCATGATGCATTCTTGAGCATCATTCTTCTTAAAGTATTCATGTGTATCCAGACCGAAAGAGTTGGTCAGCTCTTCGGTGGCGACACTAGTATCTCCGTACTGAAGGTTATAGAATAAGCTCTGCAAAGACTGAGGAATGCTCCCAGATTCCATATCATTCCCAGTTCTTGGCATATAAAAGACAGCCTGATTGTCGAATATTATACTTTTAGTGAGCATCAATTGTTGAGGTAAAAACTAAAAAGTGATATCACCAACCTTTCGAAAGTAAGGTATATGGTATAAAGTTTGTAGTAGAGAATGCACATAGCAAGTAGAGCCTAGACTTTTAAGGCCAACATAACCGGTTTCCATTTTTGAGCGAACTGACAACCTTACTGTAACATCAGCTTCAATTACACATTTATCATTGATAATATAACCTCTGCCATCGTCGTACAGCTCACTAAGTGGCATAAACCAGCTATGACCCCAATCATTATCTCGATAACTAAACTCATGATGTTGTGTATCTGCAGGATAGAACACGGAGATTACGACACTAGGACTTCTAACTTGAACTACACCACATATGCTTTAACGATTAACATTATAAGGAACGTATAAAAGAAAAAACAACAAAATAGCATGTCCGCGCATGGTTAAAGAGTATAGATTAATGTTCAGGGCTGTTGAGCACATCTACTTAAGGAGCCTTACCATGCATACCAAAATTTATCTACAATATATCCACAACTGATTTATCAAGATGGAAAGTAAAACTAATCATCAAAATGATCAAATTTCCATTTTTACTTAATAACGGGAGAGCAATTAACTATAGAGACTATTGCAAAGATGGGTTTTATCTCACTGCATTGTCGTGCCTTCAAGCGAGTGTTCATGGGTGTTGGTCTTAGGTGAGAGTTTCCTCGGATCGGAAGTTAAAGGTTACATTTTCATATTATAAGGGAGAGAAAAGATCAAATAAGAAGTTTGATTATCGTAAGAAGGCTAGGAAAGAGGGTATTTTTGTCTAATACCTTAATATTGAAAACTCATTTAATTTAATTTAAAAAACCCACTTAATTAAAACCCACTTAAATTTTCACCTATCTCCTACAACCACCACCGCCCACCGCCACCGCCTTGCCGGAAAAGTCTTCGGAAATTTCGTCGGAAAATACAACACTATGAAAAACACAATGAAAAAGACACGATGTAAAAAACACAATGGAATAAACACTATGAAAATAAAAACACAATGACAAAAACACAATGAAAAACACAATTAAATTACACAATGTAAAAAACACAATGTAAAAAACACTATGAAAAAATAAAACACACTTTTATAACACAATTTTGTAAAACACAATTTTGATAAAACACACTTTGTAAAAAACCCATTGTATAACACAATTTTGTAAAACACAATTTTGATAAAACACACTTTGTAAAAAACCCACGAAATTTTTTTATTTTTATATAGCAATATGGTACTCATATAAAAGATAAAAAAACACTCGTTATTATGGTGAAATTGTTTTGAAAAAAAATGTCGTATAAAAAAGTTATGGATGTTTTAAAATGATAGGGGTATTTGACATATGTCTTGCATGTGGAGAGAGAAAATCAACAAATGTGTTATCCCTATTATGCCCTTACCCTTGTTTTACACTTTAAAATGATCTCTCTAATCTAATCTCAATCATTTAATTTTAAAATGAATGGACAAGATTATTTCCTATCCTTCTTAGGAAAACTAATATTCTTATTATAACTCAACCCTTATAATGTCCCAAAGCGGTTGTGATATGCCACCCCTTGAGATTGAATGCAACTTAATGAACATAAGCAAATGTAATTGCTTTTCATATATATATATATATATAGGATTAAAATCATGTGATAACCATTTTAAAATTGAGAACTTTGAAAACTATTTTAGACCATTTTGAAAAAAAAAACTCATTTGAAAAAAATAAAAAAATTATAAAACAAAAAAAGTGAGAAAAAAAAAAGTAAAAAACCAAAAAATTTTACTTTTCATCTTGGTTACTTAAAAAATATAAAAAATTTTAATATATCAGTTTCGCAAAATTATACACATATGTATAATACTTTTTTTTATTTTATAGATGTTATTTTTTATACACATATGTGCAATTAAGATAAATAATAATGTACATATGTTTACATTATGTAAATCGAGATTAAATACAAATATACATATGTGTATAATAATTTTTTTTATTATTTTTTATTTTTTTATGAAACTAGAATGTTAAATAAAAATTTTGGTTTTTTCACCTTTTCAAAATTATCATTTTTTTTGTTTTATATATATATATATATATATATATATATATATATTTAAAAGGTTTTTTTGCTCAAAATGGTTCTAAATTTCAAAAAAGTATCTTAGGATCCTCACCCATATATATATATATATATATATATATATATATTGGGGAGGGGTCATGTACATTTAATATTAACATGAGACATAAGAACCAATACCAATTTAAAAAAAATTGAGAACGTAAGAAACAATACCAACTAAAATAGAAATCTACATTAACAATTATTTTTAATAACAAAGAAAAAACCTAAAAATTACAACAAAAGAATCAAAATCAAGAACAAAATAATAACAACAAATATCAGCAAATACCTATAACAACAAAAAGAAAAAATCTAATAACAACAACAAAATATAAATCAGCAAATACTTTTAACGTCTCATAATCGAAAATTGGCAAATACGAACAAAAAGTAACAGCAAACACCTATTAAAGTAAACCTAATAATAATATCAGATTGGTTCTTATTGTTTTTATGTTAACAATAAAATATACTTATCCTATTTCTATATATATATATATATATATATATATATATATATATATATTATTTTATATTTTTCTTTATCAATAACTACAATAACAACATTAATATTATGCGGTTATTTCCTTTATAATTGGAGTATGTGCACTTGCTTGAAATTATGTATCATATCATGTTAACTGCTAGACATCTAGCAAGTGATGACCTTAAAATTATAAGAAATTAACGTTAATTCACTCAGATATAGGAACATAAATCTATTCTTATGCAATAATCTTTTTGGAAACATTAGATGCAAGAAAAGCACATTAATAATCCGTATATTTTTCTTAGGAAAATAATTAGAGCTCTAATTGTGCATAGACGGACTAACAACTAATCCCAAGTGGTGACGTAATTCAACATGTCTAAAAGGTAACAGAAAATATGCTTCATAATAGTAAAGGATCTTATTACCATGTGAATTCACCACATTCTTGTTATACCGCTATGAACAATCAACATGTTATAATTGTCTGATATTCCAATCTCCATTTCCCTACATGTTGAAACCAATTAAAAGTAAGCATGCCTATTCGTAACAATATTGGAGGATAATGATAAAATGAAAATGGAATTCACACTAATGAATAACTCAAACAAAGAAAGAATAAATATAAGTAATGGATATACATATATAATTCCAACCGTCATATATGAAGACGATTGTTTTCCTCTAACAATGAAAAACAAGAGTTACAGTTAGGGTTATCAACGGCGGCATTCGGCGCCGCTCGCCACTGAATAGATGTCTCTTATGAGATATTTATAGGAAAATTAGGTTTTATTAATATGTGTGTGAAGTAGGGTGGAGTATTTTTTTATTAATATTATTAAACCAATAAAGAAAGTTAGATGTATTGGGATATGAAAGAAAAGGTGGGAGGCCTGTCTGAAATTATATACTATAACTGTTACCAACTACCTCTTTAGATGGTTTTCTTAAACCCATTTTTCTAGAATAGTCCAAATGGATGTGAAGACTGCCTTCTTGTATGGGAAAGTCAAAGAGGAGATATATTTAAAGCAACCTCCAGGTTTTAGGTTTTGAGGATCCTTATCATCCGAACCATGTTTACCATCTTGACAAAGCTCTGTATGGCCTGCACCAAGCACCTCGTGCATGGTACGCAACACTACCAAATCACTTGCTTAAGAATGGATACAGAAGGGGCGTTATCGATCAAACACTCTTCATCAAGAATGTATACGGTGATGAGATCCTTGTCCAAGTCTATGTTGACGATATTATCTTTAGATCTACTTCTGATAAGCTGTGAAGGGAGTTTTCAGAGGTCATACAGAATTGGTTTGAGATGAGTTCGTTAGGAGAAATGAGTTTCTTCTTGGGTCTTCAAGTAAAACAAAAGGACGATGGGATACTGATTCATCAAGAAAATATGTTCGTGACATCGTTCAAAAATTTGGATTCAAAGACTCAACTTCCTTTCTCACTCCGATCGCTACCCGACCTGTGCTTGCTCCAGATCCATCATGAACCTTGTTGATCAACATCTATATAGATTTATGATCGGCTTCATGATGTATCTCACTGTCAGCAGACCGGACATCATGTTCCTTGTCTGGCAGTGTGCCAGATCTCAGATTAATCCGAAAGAGTCCCACTTAATTGATGTTAAGCGAATCTTTCGGTACCTTAAGGGAGAGCCTTGCTTAGGTATTTGGTATCCCAAAGACTCCCCTATGGTACTGCATGCTTACATCGATAACGATTATGGGGGATGCAATCTGGATCGTAAGTCAACATTGGGTGAGAGATTGATCTCCTGGCAATGCAAGAAACAAGTCACCGTGTCCACCTCCACTGCTGAGGCGGAATACATTGCTGCCTCCGCTTGCTGTTCTCAAGTCATTTCGATCCAACATCAGCTGTTGGATTACGGTTTGAATTTCTTTAACACCCCGATTAAGTGTGACAATGAGGCAGCTGCGAGTATTGTGAAAAACCCGGTCCAACACTCTAAGACAGAGCACAATGACATCCGAATGCACTTTATTCGTGATTGTTATGACCTGAAGCTTGTCACAATAGAATGGGTCCACAACTTTGCAAACCTATTTACTAAAGCTTTTGATCGTGTCCGATTTTGGTTTCTCGTTGAGTCACTTGGCACGATCTCTTTTGTTCAAAACTAACTTTTAATTTTTATTCTTTATTTTATTTCTATTTTATTTTTATTTTGTTTTTTGTTTAAATTATTTTAATTTTATTTTGTTTTATTTCATTTTATTTTTATTTTTACTTTACTTAAAATTTTCTTTTATCTTAGTTTCATTTGTTTATTTAGGTTGCTTTTCTTTCATTTTAAAATTTTAAACTTTTAACGTTTAAATTTATTTTTGTATTTTTACTTCTAATTTAAAGTTTTTAAAATTTTAAACTCTGGTTTTATTCTCATTTTGTTTTTAATTTTATTTTTAATTTCATTTTATTCTATTTCTACATTAGGTTTTTCTTTTAGTTTATTTTAATTCTTTTTATTATTTCAACATTTTAGAGGGAGGAAATGAGTTAACGTTAACTCTCCAAAAAGATTTTACTTTTGCTTTAAGAGAAAAAAATTAAGTCACTAGACTTTCCAAAAATATTTTATATTATTATTTCATTAAGAAAATCTGAAAAAGGCTTAAAAGTATAATCTATTATTTTAGAGGGAGCTCCTACTTAGAGGGAGTAGGATAATATTAAAATATCAGACAATTTTGAGAAATCGATCCAACCTTTGGAAGATGATAAGAAATTGTCTTAGGTGATCCTACCACATGAAAAGAGTATATTAAAAACCAACAAGATCATTGCTTGATGTGTAGATAGACTTAACAAATGAGTAAGTATCATAGTGATATAAACTTAAATATCTGCCTATGCTAGTGGTTACACTCTTATGAAGCGGTTGCCGACTCCATATAATTCATTTCAATGAAGGCAAAAATCTTAATAGTCAGTCATACACGAGCCCGTTAGTGATTGTTCACAAATAGAAAAATTATTTCTTGCTTTAGTTTTGAATATTGAAAAATATCAAAAATTATTGAAAAAGCAAAAAAAACTGCAAAATACTCAAAACAAGGTATTCAAAATTAGCAACAAAAATGTTGATAATTTTATCAAACAAAAGGGGTATATTAGAACCACGTAACGTGGGCAAACAAGTAAGTCCTAAACACTTTATATGAAAGCATAAGTCAACAAGACTAGTAAGTTCATGGTTCAACCTCTACATATTGTTTTAAAGAAAAGTTTGCATAAGTTTATGAAAGTACAAAATGTTTTAATCAATCAATAATCATCAGGGGGTCGGTGTCAATTCATGGTGATACGGATGAACACAAACTATGCCTGAGGTATCATGGTGTCTATAACATGATGGATTGGCAAGGGACCACACAAGTATTGTGCCTAACTATACCTTAACGTATCACGGTGAAATCAAAATACTTGTTAAGTTTAAAGTTGACTAACATATCTACAATCGACTTTGGGTTCTTGGCGTAGTAATATCCAAATAGAAGTGTGATTTAGGACGCTATATACAATATAATTCCATGTCGTGATCTTTCTCAACAAAAACAAGTAATAATAGAATTTTGTAAATAATTTAATATAATTAATATAATATTAATTTTCTCATTATCTTGATCTTTAAATTTTTAGTTCATTTTTAAGTTTTTTTTTTATTTTATTTTACAATGTATTCGAACTGATTATATTCAAATGAAAGCTATTGTATTCGTCTATATAATTGTATTCGAGTATTTATATTGTATTCGATTATGGAAATTGTATTCGAAGTTACATGTATTCAAATTGGACTCGATTACAATTGTATTCGAATTAATGTTCTTCGAATGAAAGTGATATATTTGTCTAAGGCATTGTATTCGAATACATTGTTCTCTAATGATGATTGTATTCGAATATAATCATTTTTGAATAGAATGGGTTTGTGAAAATCTTAAGTAAAATGTATTCTAGTGTAACGTCCCGTTACCGGTGCCTCACTTTTGACGTTGGATTAATCATAAACACAGTTCTAAATATCAGAGTTAATTAAAACTTTACACGGAATATAAAACTTTCATAATGGTACAATAATATTTCATAACAGGTCTTAAAACATTCATCTTGTCCTTCAAAATCAAAACATTAATTGTAAAACATAACATGTCTTCAGATGCCAGACTCTTATTTTTCCGTCATGTGTCCCCGCTCAAGCCAGCTGTCTCATTCTACTCACCTGCGTGCATACTAAAAGTCAGGTACGCTGAGTGAATTCTAGTTAATCATACATCATACAATACATATACTTGCCTTCCATTATGCAACCGAAGATACATAATAATTACTTTCCTAATTTACTTTCAATACATAATTTCATATATACTTTCATACTATATAATTACTGTCCATTCTATCTCAGATATTATTTGGGTCTGATCTCTCTATCCTTGTCTCTCTCAGATATTATTAGGGTCTGATCCTTTTCTTGTCTATCTCAGATATTCTTAGGGTCTGATCCCTTTCTTCTCTATCTCATATATTATTAGGGTCTGATCCCTCTTTTCTTCTCTATATCAAATATTATTAGGGTCTGATCCCTTTGTTCTCTATCTCATATATTATTAGGGTTTGACCCCTTACTTCTTCATCTTCGTACATACTGTCTTTACATACCCGTAACATACATATATTTTCTTTAATCATTAATACATATTCATATGTTGTACACACACACACATATATATATATATCATACACATTTATCTTTCATATACATACCTCCCTTGTCAATACGTGCAATATCCGAAGATCGTTCACGTACCGACAAGCTTTCAATCACGTTCATAACATAATAGCTATCGCATATATCATACATGGCATACACTTACCATTTAAGGTAAGTGTATTAACTATCACATCGAGTATGCACATAACCCCGAAAACATAACAAGGAAATGGGGCTAGAAACTTACCTGAACTCGATTACGTAATGGTAATCCCTTTCTTTAGTTGTGCACGTCTAACTGTATAACAATTACGCATATTAATTACTATCACTATCTATATCGTATTTCTAGTTTAATTATAACCCTCAACGAACGGGGTCTGGGGGCAGCGCCCCTGGCAGTGGGGTTCTAGGGGCGGCAGGCTCTAGTGGGTCCAAGAGGCAGAGCCCCTGGCTGGGTTCAGCTTGGAAAAATTTTATTTTCATAAACCGTCTTAACACATTTTTCGTTAGGAATTTAAGTTATTATATTATTCTCTAACTCATTAGTTATAACGAATTAAGCCTGATTCGTTAACTGATTCGTTAGCTAATTCGTTATTTTGGTTTATTATCATAACATGGTCTGGTTCGTTATCCTAGTTCATTATCTTGTCATCATCTGGTTCGTTATCTGAACATGACTTGATTCGCTATTCTGATCTTTCTTAATTCATTATCTCGACAGAACGAATGGGTGAACTAATTCGTTATCTTCACATAACGAATGGGTTTACTGATTCGTTATCTCAACTTAACAAATGGTTGAACTGATTCGTTATCTGGACATAATGAATGGATGAACTAATTCGTTATCTTATCATAATGAATTGCATCAATCTTATCCAGACTTTGACTCAGAGGTTAAAGTCAAAATTGCAAAGAACACCCAACAGTCAACCTACCTCATATCTGCGATTACCCCCAATTCTTAACGAAATAACTGGATTTTGGTATCATTGAACTCGCAATCACATCGCCTACAAAACCCAACCACCCAAACATCTATATATTACGTTCTAATGGGTGCGATTGATGCATCTATATTACGGGTCTTTTAGGTTAACAATTAACATATCAAACGTTAACGGAGTTCAGTAGGATTTGTTGTTTTGGAATCGTTTTTAACATACTAAAACAGATCTATGACTTCTAGACGTAATTCGGACCTAAACGAACAAGTTCTCGATATAAACGTACATTAAATGAGTCGATCTACAAACACGATCTAGTATTGATGTTGGTTTGGCTCGTTACGACGTTCCAGCCCAACAAGCTCGGGTTTTCACCTTCGGATCTTGTCTCGGGATATATGATGGTGTTAGTGTGTGTTTTTGATGGTGTAGGCTATGGTATAGAGACGGATAAAAATGGAAATGATTAGGGTTTAAGGGGTATTTATACTCCATTAAGGCCATGGACCTAAGGCCCATTCCATCTCTTATTCCACCTTCTAAAGTCCAAGCCCTCCTTCTATTCGTTTATTAATCTAAACCGATAAACGACACACTATAAAATAAACAAAATTAATTTTATTATTATAACCGAAAGTAGGATGTTACATCAAAGTTTAATGAAGTGAAAGTTCAATGAAAAGGGACCAAGTGTAATGTATTCACACTCATGTATAAACCACTTAAGCATTTCAAGATCATATACACTCAAATTCAAGTGGGTTAGAATACATTTGACTTAAACTTTTCACAAACCATAATCTCTATTAGAATACATTTTACTTAGATATATTTTCTGTTTTTGAGTCTTTTTGTATATATTATTTTTCGTATATAATTTGTTTTCATTGTTGTTTTCTTAAAACTCAATCAACAACACTAAAGTCTCTTTTGCTGTATCCAGGGTCATAACACTTTCTGTTCATTGGAGATCTCGACAAGAAAGAAATTCAAAGTATTCGTCTCAATGATCAAAGGATTACAGTCTTGTCCTTTATCAGTGATCCAGAAAATCATTATTCCTGGATTAAACAGTTTTGGGACAATGCTAAGACAAAGAAAGATAGTTCCAAGATCTTTTCGAAGGTTGACAATGTGAAGGTGACCCTAACTGAAGATGCAATTAGAAAGGCACTTCAGATTGGAAACAATGTCGGTGATCCATGCACAATCTTTTCAGATGAACAGATAGGAAATTATTTGGAGGATATTGGTTATGAGGTTGAATGGTCATCTTGTGAGAAGAAATATCTACCGAATTACTGGAAGATCTTGTTTCACATCGTTGCTCACTGTTTATCTGCTCAAATAGGAGGGTTTGACAAATTGAACGCTGACTGGGTTGGAGTTATGCTGAGTTTGACTAGGGGAAGAAGATACAATTATTCCAAACTGTTCTTCAATTATATACAATAGAATGTACTTATAAAGAAGCTAAAGATTATTTATTCTCGATTCATCCGGTTGATTTTGGATCACTTGCTTCCCGATACACCTAAACCCATTAAAACCAATGAAGTTGATAAAGATGGAAATGAAATAGAGTTTGTTGTGCCTTGTCATGTCAAGGAGGTAAGAGATGTGGAAATGACTACCATTCTAAAGCCTACTGGTATAAGTTTGTATTCATATAACGGTTAGCAGCTGGGTCCTAAGATTGGTTAGTTCAAGGAGACAGAGTCGGACAATGATGAGGTAGTTGTTGGAGATGAAGATGATGATGATGATCCTGATGAGGGTCAGGATGAAGGTGATGATAATGAGGAGGAAGAACATGCTGATGAGCTTGTTGATGAACCTGAAGGTGGTATACAAGAGTCTGATCCACCGTCTGAAGAGTTGGAAGGCGAACACATATCAAAGAATAAGCATGATAAGAAGAAAAAGGGGAAGGTTTGGGAGTCCCCTAAGAGATCTACTGCTGATACTGAGGATGAAGAGGAAGAAGAGCCAGAACGTCCTTCCAAATGGTTGAAGAAGGTAAAGGACTCCAAGAAGCCTTTGCCTTCCAAGCTACCTCCACAAAAGGTAACTTTCCCTTCGATTTCTTAGATGATGACACACTCCCTAGCGACCCAAACCACCTCACCTCAAACCACCATTCCCGAACCACACATAGGATCACCTAGGACTTTAGCCAAAACCCTTAAAGCCCTCCGAGAAAGACAAATCAAAGTCACAAAAACCCGAACCCACTCTCACCCAAAACCAAACCCACAACCAAAATTACCTCACCTAAAGCTCCAACCAAACCAAGACCTAAGATTATCATTAGGAAGAAAACCAAAACCCAAAAGCCATCCTTAGTAAACAAACCCATTACCCCACCCGAGACCTCACCAGCCCGCTTAAACGAACCAATGCCCTCCATGTTTGAGGACATACCTATAACCACCCAAATCGAGACCGCCACCTCACCTAGGACCACAATACCCGTCACCTCACCTACTTTCCTGTTCACCTCACCAATTAGGGAAAGCCCATTTTGGTCATCCACATTCACCACATCTAGCACAACCCAAGCCACCTCAACCACCATAGAAACAACCACCACAACAACCAGCCTACCCTTAGCCATAACCACTCATTTCCCAACCTTAGACTTACCTATCCCAACCACACAACACTTAACCATAGCCACCACACCTCCTTCAACCCATAGGAGCCCTGTGATTAAGTCACTCCCATATCAAGTGGGAAGTCGAAGAAGTGTCATGTGTTCAAATATCCCATCCTCGATAGGCTCGCGGCACTAGAAGAGGCGATTGAGAACCGTGAAAAACGGGAACTCATGTTGATCAAGTTCCTAAAAGATCAACAAGCCATCAACCAGGAGGACACTCGTCAGCGTGATGCCTTTGGCAACCAGTTGGGTATCCTTCAGGAGAGACGTGATCTTAATCAAGCTAAAATCTAAAGTCAGCAAAACTGGATCAACCACTTGTAGAAACGGATTGACAATCAAAAACTGTTAATCAACACGAACACCCTGTGAAATGCCGAACAACACATGGATATGAAAAGGCTTGATTCTCGGGTCAGACAGCTAGAGACTGATCTTCCCTCATCTTCTAACTTTGCTATAAACTTCAGGTGGGAGATCGAATCTACACTCGACAAGGTATGGATAGACTTTGAACGCTTAACTTCACTGGGGAGTGGATTGGAAGGTAGTGAGAACAGGTAGGTGAACAGAGTTATGGGTGAGAGCGTGAGACTGCGAAATCTTGTTGAGGATGAGTTGGAGATTCAACGCGCCGAACATGGCGTGTGAATGAGTAATTAGTTAAATGATACCTTGTTGTCATGGAGGTTATGTGGTTAACCGATGAGGATGTTGAGAACCTTAGGGTTCATTTGATGAGGACCTTTCGAAGGTTCTTTCGTGTACTCGAGCTAAGGGCTGAGCAAGTCAACCGAAGATACACTGTTCTTTCTCGTTTAGCTTATGATGCCGAAAGGATCAGAGCTCAAGGAAATGTTCATGGTGTCCTCTACACGGGAGACCAAAGAAAGGATGGAGGTGAAGGTGGTTAAGGCTCGAAGACTGTTGATGAGCCTAAAGTAGTTGTTGGAACCGTCACCGGCACCAAGCATGTTGCTACTACTATTGTTACATCTGAGCATGTCAGTACTACAAGCTCAACACTTGTTGCACCCACCACTAGTGCACAAGTAAGTGCTACGTTCACCAGCGCTATGATTATTCATCCCGATGTACAACCAGTAGCACAAGGTGGTGGTGGTGACGGTAATGACAGTGACGATGGTGATGATGAGGATGATGGTGACGAATCTGATAGTGGAGACGAGGAGGATGATGAGGAAAACGATGACGAGGACGATGACCACGAGAATGATACCTCTGATGAGCCTCGTGGTGGTGGAAATGGTGATGAAAGTGGTGATGGTAGTGGTAGTGGTAGTGGAAGTGGTAGTGGTAGTGGTGATGCCACTGGAAATAAGGCGGCTGATTTTGAGCTGTCAAAGGAGGCTGAAAACACGAGGGAATCAGAGGCTGTTGTGGAGGCTGAGCTCGCCTCTTTACTAAACGTTTGTTCTGTTGCAAGTACCGTTCCTTCAGTTCAGAAAGATGTGGAGGAAAGTAACGAAGATGATGATGATGACATCAACTATTCTCCCAATCCCGACACACCAACAACTGGGGGGAATGTTGAGCCATTTGTTGATAAGAACGTTGTCACTCCTGTTGCTGATCATGCTATAAGTTGGTCAAGAAGAGGAATCAAATAGTATAGCATGAGCAAGTTGGGAAGCATACGAACGAGGTCGAAGCCTTATCATGATTCGAGTCTCATTGTGTACGCCAAATACCACAAAGACAACAAAAGTTGTGCTGTCAGACATACAAATGGAGATCTTACATATCTCTCTATGCGAGATATGCACACATTGTCGATACTTGACATGAATTTCTTTTGAAAGACAGTGGCTCGAGACGACGAGAAGAATACTATCGAATCATACTTCAAGAATAAGTTTTTGAGAAGAGAATGGAGAGCTGATTACCCGACGTTCACAGTCAATCCGGGCAGGCCATTCAAAGTGAAGGAGATCAACCTTTCTCCAATAATCCGTCCAAAGAAAGACTCTACAGAATGCCCGATAATCATAGCAAGCCGATCTTTCATAGGATGCCTTTCTAGGATGACTTTCTTCGCGACTTCATCGCATGGGAGTTCGACAACGAATTCGGTGACGTCATCATACATTGCACTCGCGGTCGTGGGCTCATGTTCTTTTATGAGCATGAACTAGCAGCACTTGGACTCCGCGACCTCTGGTAGAGTCGCCCCTCTGTATTGTCGAAGATGTCCGTCGTGACAACACGGATGCCATCGTTGGAAAGTTCAACAAGTTTGCCAGATTACTTGTTGAAAAACAACCATTTGAAGAAGATCCAGACGAGGTATTCGACTATGAGTCCGAATGTGAGTGGTGAGAAGAAAATAAAGCAAATACCAAAGACTGGAGGGAGATTGTAAGGCACGTTTTTTTGATTAGTCTTTCGTATTTGTATGTTGTTAGTTTACGTTTCTAGTTTATTTACGTTTGTATGTCTGGCCCGAGGCCTTATGTAATTGAAGCCCATTGGGGGATATCGTTGAAAGAGTGGATGATAATACACAAACTATATAAAGTGTGTGTATAGCATACACCAAGAGTAACCCTTTCAAATATTATTTCTCACAAACTCTTTTTCTCTCCTCCCTCTCACTAACCTACGACTCTCTCACCCTCACCACAAGGTCCAAGATCTCGGTTCTTGATAGTTGTTTCCGCCAACTAGTAAAGAGGTAGATCCAAGACGACTAGTACTTAGTTTGTTGTGTTGTTTGATCCGGTCACGTGACCTACAAAATACGAGTTCGTCGGAACTCTCACCAGAAAAACGGGTTTCACCAAAAAATACTTATGACGCTTTTTCTCTTCCCAGAACTTCATTATATTGACGGAGAGCACCGTTAATAACCTCTGTTGTTCAAATTTCATCGAAAAACAGGGCAGAAAAACGAGACGCCGGAATATGTCGCAGGAATCTGCTGTTAGCGCCAGAAAAATGCTACTAGTGCGTATTCTAGCCGGAATCTTTTTTTAACCTCGGAAATTTCCACCTCCGATCTTCAATCTTTCAATCTATTAATCAATTCATGAAACACCTGATGCTCTAATACCAATGTTGGCCAAAGACTGGATCTTTGATAATGAATTGATATGATAACAAGATGAACAAGAAGATAATATGAACAACAACACTTTGATTCAAACTCTAACTTTGATTGAATGGAATAAATGTACTGATTGTAGCCCTATTTGTAGATAACATTAACCAATCATAAATTGACACTTGTACATGGAAGTTACAAACTTCCATATTGACACATCTGGAGCCTAGAATTTACAGATTATTAAATCATAACTAAACATAGTTTCAACTATTTACAACACGACCCCTATACTTCTACTTCTGATGATGCCTGATTAACACTAAAACTGCACCGTTAACATGATATCTGAGTTCCCAATCCTATCCGTGAGCAAGTAACCTGCATCAAAGGTGGCCTAAACAACACTGGTTATAACCTATCCAACCATGCCTTGAGTTGGGCCATTGATCTGGTCAACTTGAGGAGTTTTGTTGGTCAGTGGTGCAAAACCAGGTGGCGGGTGAACAGTCACTTGTAAACGGGCTCTTTGGGGCCGTTTCTCACCCGGGTTCTTTCGTGAGCGGCTTCGTTTCGGATGGCCGAGATCGATTAGTGTATCATCGGGCCTTTCTTCTTGATTTATCGTGTCCATTTTCAGCAGTTATGACGCTATAAATCGGGCTCTTTTTTCTGCATATGAATATATAAACTCATAACCAAAAGATTTCCAAATTTGAGTATCCGATATCCATAAATAAAATGTCGAAGCAAACAAGCTATATTTGAGAAACAATTTATTTTGCAAACACTCATAAATCATAAATGTAGATATAAACAATGATTGAAGATGTTAATCTAGACAATGACTGAAGTAATCCTGTTATATCAGTTAGGACTTTACCTCCTATAACGAGAATACACTGATTTCATACACGCATGCAAAAATAATATATAGAACTATAACTGTTTTGTTAGATATATATATTGAAATTTGAATTTAACACTGCAACCACGGAGTATCAATCATTCAATTGTTAATATATATTCAACATACGCATACCGTATTCAGAAATCAGAATTGCCTGTTCACATCACTTATATTGTTATAGGATAATAATTAGAGGTCTAATTGCGCATAGACAGACTAACAGGTAAAGGAATATATGCTTAGAACAGAAAAAAGGGATCGAGCTTGAATATACTCTTTGCCACAATGAAGGGAACTTATGAGCGGCAAGAATATGAACGTTAATATTAGTAATAAGAGAGCTTTCATGAAAACATACCACAACTTCTGAATTATGTGGAAACTGGAAAGACACATTTTTCATCATCCAGCCACTCAACTGCAAAAACAGAAAACCGAAAAGGAACTACTGTTAAGCTGATTATTTAAAATTTTAGTTTTTTTCTATTGTTACAGAAAGAATACCTTCATATAGCAGGAACGTATGCTAACACTTGACAGCGTCTCAGCTCTCTCCTGTAATATATTATACAAAAAGCACAAGTACACGAAGGAGAAAACATGTCGTCCTTAGTTAGATGAATTTGTTGATGACTTGTAATATCATCTGTAAAGTAGATAAAACGTGTTATAACGTTATCGTGATGTGGGAATCGGGAATCAAAATGCAAGGCCTGTTACTTAATTTGCTACTGTGAAGAACCAAAAAATGATAATTTTGTCCATTCACTGAAATCGTAATTCGAACCCGTTAATTCAAAAACGATGAGAAGAACTGAGCAAAAAGATCATATCATTTACCAAAAAAACGTAGAGGTTTTGTTCAATGAAGAGTTTTTGTAAGAAAAACCATACACCGTCTAAAAACTCACATGATACCAGCTGTTACAGTTACTAGAAAGAGATATCCTGATATTGTTACAAATTAAATACTTTGGTGTTAAAAGTTTTAGAAAAAACATTCACAATAGCTTTGACTTTCAGAATACATGTTTTGTTAAAGAAAACATGTCAAAAGAGAGAATTGGAATTACCAGGATTTTGGAAAAAATATAAGTAACGGATATGTATATAGTTCCAACCCTCAGATATGACGGTTGTTTTCATCAAACAATGGCAAGCAAGAGTTTACCAGTTAGGGTTATCAATGGCGGCATGCGGTGCTACTCGCCACTGAATAGATGTCTCTTATGAGATAACTATAGAAGAATTAGGGCGTAATATTTTTGGATTTATATTATTGGACCACTAAAGAAAACTAGATGTATTGGGCTAAGAAAGAAAAGGTGGGCGGTCCATTCTAATAAATTATATACGGATGGTTTTCTTAAACTAACTTTTTCTAAAATAGTTTGAATAAGAGAACATTCTTCCTGAAATATTTGGTGACAGTATTTCGGTCGACTATAGGTCTCCTTAAACCGGATCTACCATAAAGAACGGAGTTGTTCTTGATAATCGATCGTGACGGGTGCGGTGATATCAAAGGATCGGGAAAATAATATAAAGATAATATGGAGGATAGTGAACGACTCCATAATCATTTTAAAAGATTAATATTATTGAACTAACCGATCCCACCCTCGAGTGGTTAAACACACACATAAAACAAACAACTAAAGTCCTATTTATAGCCAAATAACAAACATTCTAGAAGATCTCCTCCCCGTTGAAGCTAAACCGGTGCACCGAAACTCTCGTCTCGTATCCGGATTTCTCGCCAACTTTAATTATTTGCTTGACCATAATATATTTAACAGGTTTCGTTCTTTTGATATCATAAGCCACATTTTTTTTGCCTTACAATTACCTCCCTTAACTTGTGATATCATAACCACTTATCATAGGCATATGTAGTTTAATGCTAACACGATCATGCTTATGCGATATGGCACATTGGTATGAAGTTCAATTGAATGTCCATGACACGTCTCAAAGTGCACTCCTAATGACAAATAAGATAGGAGAATTAAAGGGGATCTTCTTGTCGTAACCACCCCCCCCCCCTCAAGTTGAAATTCCATAGTCAAACTACAATTAACTAGTACAGACGCTCTAGCAGATAATAAAAAAGTCCTATTCCATGATACCACTTATCTCCGAATCCTAGAAAAGATATAACTAGAAAATAAATAATCCCAATTAAGTGAATAATAAACCTTGGCAAAATCAAGCTTTAAGAACATTAACTTTCCATTTCTAAGATTGTAATCATCCATGATCTCATTAACCATAAGAGGACCATCCAGAATTTGTCTCCCTAATATAAACGCAGATTGTTTGCTGAGGACTAACCACCAAATTAATGACCATTGCCAACCTTTTAGCCAATAACTTAACAATAATCTTGTATTGAAAAATATCAAACTAATAGGTCTAAAATCCTTAGCAGGCATATAATTACTTCCCAATACCGTTTAACCAACAAAAATGAGAACTATTCGGCCTCGACGACTTTTGGCTACCACATGATCACACCGCTTCTTCAATTTTTAGATATGGTGAATTCGGTTTCCAAACTTATCGACTCATCCTCCGATAGACTTTTAAAAAACTAACTTCTCGACCTAACCTTAATCCCGTCCACCCGTTTAAATTTACTTGGATAGTACTCTAGAAAACATATTTTATACCATCCGGATTTTCAATCCATAATTCATCCTTTTTATTACCACGAATTAAAAGTTGCCTCCTTTTTTTATTTACAACCCTATAGAAAAATTTTGAATTTTCGTCCCATGCATACACCATTTTACCTTTTACCTTTTGAATATCATACAACGCTTTACCTTCATGTAACTTTTTCAAGTCTTTTAAAACCATCCTTCTTTCATTAACTAGAACTTCCAAACCCGTCCCCCATATCTACTAATTTATCGATTTCTACCAAACGAGCCAAAAGTAACATATGCTTAGCCTCTTCTTGTGTACGCAACCTAACGACCAGGTCTTAATCGAACTTTTAAGCTTCTTGATTTTTTCTTTAAATATAATAAACCCATTGGAAGAACGAACAATAGGCTTTATATTCCAATCTTCAACAACCATTTTTTTTAAATCATCCTTCTCCAACCAGGGATTAAATAATTTAAAAGGGACTCAGCCACATTTATGCTTATTTTGAAAGAATAGAATCAGACGATGATCCGCAATAGATAAATCCGGTACAACAGTTTCAATGTTTAGAATTCGAGAAAATAACTCTCAGTAAAAAGCGATCAATTTACTATGTTTTTTTACAACTAGCGTCCTACCGAGTAAACATGTTCCACCCAAAGGAATATCGATCAGCCCCGCATCATAATAAAATCATTAAAATACTTGGCAATCCTGTGAGAAAAAGAAGTACCCGGTGCAAAGCAAGCTTTCGAATGCACCAAAGACTTCTAGTCGTTTACCATGATTTCGCTTTGCTGCAAAGCAAGCTTTTCCTAAATTGCCAAAATCAGCAACAACCGGTGTATATATACACACATTTCCAAAATGAAAGAGAGTAAACTGAATTCATCACATGTCAAATATGATGTAAAACATACACGCTTATAAACATTTATTTTGTCAAACAAACGAAGATCAAAATGCGTATAGCACCTGTATGTATGTCATCACATCCTTTTATAACCATTAAAGTAACTTCAATTAATGCTGAGGCCTGGGGCTTCTTACAACTTCCCAAAGTTTTAGTGTTCAACTATAGATTGTTGCAAAGACAAACAAAAAAGCAGAAAACAATAATAAAGGGAAAGTACATAAAACTGTTCCATGTAGCTTCAAGTTTCTACCCGAACCTGATTAAACATGCCAAACTTATATGATTCTTTTAAGTCCAGTCATAAAAGTAGTTCTCATTCTCATTCTTTCGGAAACGCAAGGTAACTAATTCGTAATCGATGGTGTCGTTTTTAATCGTAATCAATTACCAAAACTAATTAAAAAAAAATTAAAAGTGACGCACTGGTTGCAACATAAGTTGGCCCGCCAAAGTGCGAATCATCATCGCGGCCATAAACGAATCTGATGACGCAAGTAAAAAGTAAACGCTTAGAATGTACAAAATAAAGCATATAAAATTATTAACCCGAGACGGCTCAGGTCCGTATGACGGCTGCAACATACGTTGCTACCTCAAAACCGAACCATCATCGTAGCCATAAACCGATCTCAATAGGTGGAATTAATAAGCTCAGGTCCGCATTATTGTGTACAACTAATGAACACCAAAAACTACACACAAACCCGATGATCATAGTAATCTGCATATGAATAATATAATCAAGCAATATTTAAGTAATTGATCATTGACAGTATTCACATACCTTCACACATATGATCATATCAAAGCCGAAACAATCAAGTTAACCATTAAATTAAGTTTCAAAGTATTAACCTTGTGCCAAACAAAGAGAACCAAACTCCCAAGACACATACCAGTAGCAAAATATCCATCAACCAAGATTGCCACAACGTTACAATTGCCAACATTTTTAGGGCCTTTTAGTATATCTTTGTTGTTGTTTTATGATGAGCAACTGAATGCCATTTGTAGAGGCGCCACTCAGATTTATAAATGGGGGCTCGGAATGGCTGCGAAATCATGGTTGCATAGTTCATCACCATTCCGTCAAGATCTTGCCCCACCATTAATCATAGCAAAACAATATCCAATCAATAGTATTGAATTAGATAATATATAGAGCATTTAAACACGAAGACAATAATGAAAGCAACAACAACATGTTGATAACTGAGAGGCTCATCATAGAAAAAGCAAGATCACATCGAGGTAAGTCTTCACCGGAAGACGAACACCTTGTCATTCATTATCTTCGTCGGCGTTGGCAACCGGAGAGACACGACCCGAAGACCGTCGCCTAGGGTTCAAAAATCGGATACATAGTGGTACCTCCGCCGCCGTCACCAAGGGTTCCAAAATCACAAATGTGAGCTTTGATGACAGAGAATCACAATGTTGGAATTTAGAAATTGAAATTGTTGATAATGGGCTTTTGCAGAAGTAGAATCTATGTCTGTCTCTCGCTCTCGTGTAGAAGCCACGTATCCGATGACTACTCTTTCATAGAAACGTGGCAATGAAGTACAACTATTGAAGAAAGAAGTATACCTATTAAAGCGAAAGTAACAATTTGTAAAGCACTATGTACAACACTCAAAGCGTGGCCTGGTTTGAAAACTGCACCCGTTAACATGATGTCTGAGTTCCCAATCCTAATCGCGAGCAAAGGTGGCCTGAACAACACCGGTTATGACCGTCCAACCATGTCTTGAGTTGGGTCATTGATCTGGTCAACTTGAGGAGTTTTGTTGGTCAGTGGTGCAAAACCAGGTGGCGGGTGAACAGTCACTTGTAAACGGGCTCTTTGGGGCCGTTTCTTACCTGGGTTCTTTCGTGAGCGGCTTCGTCTCGGCTGGCCAAGATCGATTAGTGTCTCATCGGGCCTTACTTCTTGATTCATCGTGTCCCTTTTCAGCAGTTATGACGTTAAAAATCGGGCGGTTTTATCTGCATTTGAATATATAAACTCAACCAAAAGATTTCCAAATTTGAGTATCCAATATCCATAGCTAAATTGTCGAAGCAAACAAGCTATATTTGAGAAACAAATTATCTTGCAAACATTCATAAATCATAAATGTAGATAGATATAAGCAATCATTGAAGATGTTAATCTAAACAATGATTGAAGTAATCCTGTTATATCAGTTAAGACATTTAACATGACTAATTAACAATGAGTGCGAATATAATCGTTAAGGGCTTTACCTCCTATAACGAGAATACACTGATTCCATACATGCATACAAGAATAATATATAGAACTATAACTGATTTTGTTAACTATATATATTGAAATTTTGAATTTAACACTGCAAAAACGGAGTATCAATCATTCAATTGTTAGTATATATTCAGCATACCCATACCGTATTCAGAAATCAGAATTGCCTGTTCACATCACTTATATTGTTCTAGGAAAATAATTAGAGGTCTAATTGCACATAGACATACTAACAACTAATCCCGACAACATGGCTAACAGGTAAAGGAATATATGCTTCAGAACAGAAAAAACGGATAACTGGGATGGGCTTGAATATACTCTTTGCCACAATGAAGTGAACTTATGAGCGGCAAGAATATAAACGTTAATAGTAGTAATAAGAGAGCTTGCATGAAAACATACCACAACTTCTGAATTATGTGGAAACTGGAAAGACACATTTTTCATAATCCAGCCACTCAACTGCAACAGAAAACCGAAAACGAAGTATTGTTAAGCTGATTATTTAATTTTTGTTTTTTTCTATTGTTACAGAAAGAATACCTTCATATAGCAGGAGCGTACGCTAACATTTGACAGCTTCTCAGCTCTCTTCCATAAACTTAAATTTGTAGGTCTTTTAAATGAAATAAATCCATTGGAATATGACCCAATAAACAGTAACCTCCAGCGTTTGCTATCAGTTTATATAGCTGACAAAATGAATACCAGAAACAAATTCTTTATAAATATCCAAAACAAAATCTCAAATAATATATTATCCAAAAGCACAAGTACACGAAGAAGAAAACATGTCGTCCTTAGTTAGATGAATTTGTTGATGACTTGTAATATCATCTGTAAAGTAGATAAAACGTGTTATCACGTTATTGTGATGTGGGAATCGGGAATCAAAATGCAAGGCCTGTTACTTCATTTGCTACTGTGAAGAACCAAAAAATGATAATTTTGTCCATTCACTGAAATCGTAATTCAGACCCGTTAATTCAAAAATGACAATGACAATTATGATCCTTGTAAGAACTGGACAAAAAGATCATATCATTTACCAAAAAACACAGAGGTTTTGTTCAATGAAGAGTTTTTACAGTTACTTTGGTGCTAAAAGTTTTAGCAAAAACATTTACAATAGCTTTGACTTTCAGAATGTTAGGTCACTGTTGACTCAGTTCAAGTTTGACCGAATATTAGGGATATGCACGTGGGGTGTATTTCAGTTAATAAACAATATGGAGTATGTGGAGAACATGGGATCATGTCACTTGGAGGCTACGTTTGTTTTCCTTTATAAATAATTTAGGATTTCATTTGTTTAAGAAGTACTTTTCAATTCAGCAATTTCCATTCTAGTGTAATCGTTCATTTCAGTTTAATATAAACCAGGAAATTACCCCAGTTTGTCTTTGTCAATTAGTTCTTAAACTCTGATTTAACCAACATTTGGTATCAGAGCAAAGATCCATTCAAAATCCATGCATGCCAAAATACCTTCGTTTCAACCCCATGTCGATTGTTACTAACACTTCAGCACCGAAAGAAACCGGTACCGTATCCCTCCAAATCCCGACTCTAACCCCGACGAACTATACGACTTGGGCGATCAAGATGGAAGCTGTAATGGATGCCCAAGGTCTGTGGGAATCCTAGAACCACTAGAAGGAGCGGTGGAAAATGTGAAAATGAATAAGACGGTTCATGCATTTATCTTTCAAGCGATCCCAGAAGACGTTTTATTGCAAGTGGCAAAGAAGAAAACGGCGAAGGAGATCTGGGAATCGTTAAAAACAAGGTATGTCGGTGCTGATCGTGTGCAAAAGGCACGTCTGCACACACTCAAGGGTGAGTTTGAATCCTTGAGGATGAAAGATGGCGAGTCAATCGACGAGTTCACGGGAAAACTAAGTGGGATGTGTTCGAAGTACAGTAGCTTGGGAGAAACTCTTGAAGACAGAACGATGGTGAGAAAACTGTTCGACTCGGTTCCTGACAGATTCATACAACTGATAGCATCTGTTGAACAAACATCTGATGTGGATGCAATGTCGTTCGAGGAGGCTATCGGTAGGCTTAAGGCTTACGAAGATCGATTGAAGAAACACGAGTGGTGAGAACACGCTGTTGTTCTCTAAATCCGATGGCCATACGGGCCAAAAGAATGCAGGAAGAGGGTATTCGGTTGGGGTTCGTGGTAGAGGAAACCATAGTGAACGAGGAGGAAGAAGCGGGTCACGAGGTCGTGGGTATGTCCGTGGGAGAGGTGGTCGCTGGGTGGTAGTACACAGCTGGAAACAAGTAATAATGCTCGTAAACCCAAGGACAAGAAGCATGTCAAGTGTTTCAAATGTGAACAACTTGGTCATTATGCCTCCGAGTGTGAAGAAGCAAGAAAACCCAATGAGGCAGCCAATCTGATACAGGCACATGAAAAAGAACCAACTCTTCTTTTGACTGTTCATGGAGAAGAAACGCCAAACATGGTACTGTTGAACGAGAAGAGCGTGTTCCCGTGTCAAGACAAGGAAGACAATAAGGGAAGAAGAGATGTTTGGTACTTGGATAACGGGGCCAGCAATCACATGACCGGGCTCAAGGATTCGTTCTCGGAATTAGATGAAAGAGTAACGGGTCAGGTGCGTTTCGGTGACGGGTCAAAGGTTCAGATTGAAGGGAAATGCATACTTCTCGTTGACTGCAATAATGGTGACCAACTGTTGATACCTAACGTGTATTTTGTACCTACCTTGAACAGCAACATCTTGAGTTTGGGTCAAATGACCAAAGACGGGTTTGATGTGAGGATGCACCGAGGCTATTTGAAGATGTATGATGAGCAGGGGAGACTTGTCATGAGGGTACAACGCTCAACCAACAGGTTATACAAAATCACCCTTTCTGTTTCAAAACCGGTTTGTTTGTCGGCAAAGTTGGATGAAGAGGCATGGGTATGGCATGCGCGTATGGGTCATGCCAATTTTCCGGTGCTCGAATCAATGGTGAAGAAGGGTCTAGTAGATGGAATGCCTCGTATATCGCACCCAACACAAGTGTGCGAAGCGTGTTTGGAAGCAAAACAAACAAGACAACCATTTCCTTATGAAGCACAGTGGAGAGCCAGTAGACCGCCTGAGCTCGTTCATGCCGGCCTCTGTGGTCCGGTTTCACCACAAACCATGGGGGTAACAGGTACTTTATGCTAATTGTTAATGACTATTGTCGGTACATGTGGGTCAACCTAATTAAGACCAAGGATGAGGCATTTGAAATGTTCAAGAAGTTCAAAGTACAGGCTGAGAAAGAGAGCTCCTATGTGGTGAAGATACTCAGAATTGACCATGGGGTGAGTTTAACTCTAATCAGTTTAATGAGTTTTGTCAACATGTCGGAATTAAACGTCAATTAACGGCGCCGTACACTCCGCAACAAAACCGGGTTGTGGAGCAACGTAACAGAACTATTCTTGGGATGACAAGATCTTTGTTGAAGGCGATGAAGGTGCCAGAAGTGTTTTGGGGTGAAGAGGTTCGACACTCGGTGTATCTCCTCAACCGAATCGCGACGAAGACGGTGGCCAATAAAACTCCGTATGAGGGGTGGAAAGGCAGTAAGCCAACACTTCATCACTTGAAAGTGTTTGGTTGTGTTGCTCATGTGAAGAGGGTGTCGAACCATGTTACAAAGTTGAGTGACAGAAGCTGTGCAATGGTGTATTTGAGTGTTGAAGATCGCAGCAAAGCTTATTGGATGTACAATCCTAATCAAAAGAGGGTTGTGGTGGCACGTGATGTTGTCTTTGATGAAAAAAGACATTGGGGTTGGAAAGAGATACAAGATAAGGAGCCCAATTCAAGACCAGAGTGGGTTAATGTCCAGTTTAATAATTCGACTAGCCTGAGCCACATTTATTGACCAGCGATGATGAAAATGGTCAAAGTCCTAAAACGCCGCCATCACCTAACCACAATATATTTCTTGCTTTGTTTGATTCTGATGGTAACCATGGTGTACAAGAGAATTCAATTGGTACTCAATCGAGTTCAACAGGAGATTCAAGCACCCAACGATTGTCCACTGGCTTCGATCACACACCCATACAAGGGTTTCGATCAATCCAAGGACTTTATGAAAAGACAACAGAGATGAATGATGAACAGGTGCGAGACCTGTATGAGCAAGAATTGTTGTTGGTTGACGGGGAACCAACATCGTATAAAGAAGCTAGTCATGACAAAGAATGGAAGAAAGCGATGGAAAGCGAGCTTGATTCCACAGAGAAGAATAAGACCTGGTGTTTAGTCAAGTTGCCATCAAATCACAAGGCAATTGGACTGAAATGGGTCTTCAAGTTAAAGAGGGATGAAAGAGGCATGATTACGAAGCACTAAGCTCGTTTGGTGGCAAAGGGATAAGTTCAGAAAAAGGGCATAGACTTTGATGAAGCTTTCGCGCCGGTTGCAAGGTTAGAGACGGTCCGATTATTATTAGCAATAGCAGCAAAAGAGGGAAGGCTTGTGCATCACCTCGATGTCAAGTTGGCCTTCTTAAACGGAGACCTTAAGGAGGAGGTCTACGTATCGCAACCTGATGGTTTTAAAGTTAAAGGGAAAGAAGATATGGTTTATAGACTCAATAAGGCCCTTTACGGGCTGAGACAAGCGCCACGAGCATGGAATGCTCGACTTGACAGAGCACTCAAAGAAATCGGGTTCACCAAATGCTCACAGGAAATCGAGTTCGATTCTCATAATCGGTGTGTATGTTGATGACCTTATTGTCACAGGGTCAAATGAGAAAGAAATTGGCGAGTTTAAACAGAAAGTTAAAAGGGTAATTGACATGAGTGATTTGGGGTTGTTGTCTTTTTATCTTGGCATTGAGGTGAAACAAAAGGGAGGTGTGATCAGTATGAAGCAGGAAGCGTACACCAAGAAAATACTCAATTTAGTTGGGATGTTGGATTGCAATATGGAACCCAAACTAAATCTGACCAAAGATGAAGAAGGTGAATCGGTGGATCCAACTGAGTATAGGCGACTCATCGGGAGCCTTCGGTATTTAGTTCACACGCGACCTGATCTCAGTTACTCTGTGGGAGCCGTGAGCAGGTACATGGAGAAGCCAAAGATGAGTCACTTCAAGGCAGTAAAACAGATCTTGAGGTATGTCAAGGGAACAATGAGTTTTGGGTTAAGATACACACAGGGTGGAAATGGTAGACTGCTCGGGTATAGCGATAGCAGTCACGGGACTGATTTGGATGATCGAAGGGGAACAATCGGAATGGCATTTTATTACTCCAGCAGCCTAGTTATTTGGTCTTCCCAAAAGCAGCGCACGGTGGCGCTTTCTTCGTGCGAGGCTGAATTTATGGCAGCAACATCAGCTGCGTGCCAAGCCTTATGGTTAAGGGGGCTGATTAGTGAGTTAACTGGTTTGGAGGTTCAAAGTGTGAAGTTACTATGGACAACGAGTCAACCATTGCACTCATGAAAAATCCTGTCTTTCATGGGCGTAGCAAACACATCGATACCAAGTATCATTTCATACGGGAGTGTGTGGAACGTGAGCAAATTCATGTGGAACATGTTCGAGGTGATTTGCAAAAGGCTGATGTAATGACCAAACCGTTGGCTCGAATAAAGTTTGCATAGATGAGGAACCTAATGGGAGTTGAAGATGTTGGAGATGGAAGTCAACAGTAAGGAGGAGAGTGTTAGGTCATTGTTGACTCAGTTCAAGTTTGACCGAATATTAGGGATATGCACGTGGGGTGTATTTCAGTTAATAAACAACATGGAGTATGTGGAGAACATGGGATCATGTCACTTGGAGGCTACGTTTGTTTTCCTTTATAAATAATTTAGGATTTCATTTGTTTTAGAAGTACTTTTCAATTCAGCAATTTCCATTCTAGTGTAATCATTCATTTCAGTTTAATATAAACCAGAAAATTGCCCCAGTTTGTCTTTTTCAATTAGTTCTTAAACTCTGATTTAACCAACACAAAATACATGTTTTGTTAAAGAAAACATGTCAAAAGAGAGAATTGTAATTACCAGGAATTTGGAACAAAATGAAACCTTCGTGTCAAAGATTAAGTACAGTACACTCAAATTGAAATTAAAAAGCTCAAAAATCATAATTCGTAACCCATAAATTTCAACTAACGAACAATAAACAAAACAACTATTATGTATATATTTCTTAGGCAAATAATTAGAGCTCTAATTGCGCATGAACGGACTAACGATTAATTTAAAGTGGTGACGTAATTCAACATGTCTAACAGGTAAAGGAGCATATGCTTCATAACTGTAAAGGTTAATATTACCATGTGAATTCACCGCATGCTTGTTAAACTCCGATCTCCATTTCCCTACATGTTGAAACCGAGTAGAAGTAAGCATTCCCATTCATAACCAAAAATAGAAGTTAATGATAAAATAGAAATGGAATTCACACTAACGAAATAATTCAAAACAACAAAGAATAAATATAAGTAACGGATATGTATATAGTTCCAACCCTAGGTATGACGGTTGTTTTCTTCAAACAATGGCAAGCAAGAGTTTATCAGTTAGGGTTATCAACGGCGGCATGTGGCGCTACTCGCCACTAATAGATGTCTCTTATGAGATAACTATAGGAAAATTAGGGTGTAATATTTTTGGATTTTTATTATTGGACCACTAAAGAAAACTAGATGTATTGGGCTAGGAAAGAAAAGGTGGGCGGTTCATTCTAATAAATTATATACGGATGGTTTTCTTAAACGAACTTTTTGTAAAATAGTTTGAATAAGAGGAACATTCTTCCTGGAAAAATTTGGTGAAAGTATTTTTGGGCCGACTATAGGTCTCCTAAAACTGGATCTACCATAAAGAACAGATTTGTTATGGATAATCGACCATGACGGGTGCGGTAAATCGGAAAAATAATATAAAGATAATATGGAGGATAGTGAACGACTCCATAATCGGTTTAATAATATTAAACGAACCGATCCCACCCAAGGTGAGCTCCCCTCGGGTGGTTGGTTACACCTTACAAAACACACACATAAAACAAACAACTAAAGTCTAATTTATAGCCAAATAACAAACAATCTAAAAGATCTCCTCCCCGTTGAAGCTAAACCAATGCACCGAAACCGATGCACCGAAACTCTCGTCTCGTATCCGGATTTCTCGCCAACTTTAATTATTTGCTTGACCATAATATATTTAACAGGTTTCGTTCTTTTGATATCATAAGTCACAATTTTTTCCCTTACAACCCCCCCCCCCCCCCTTAACTTGTGATATCAAATTTTTTTAGACGAAAACCGATCAATACTACTTTCTTTGGTAAACTCAAAGAATAAACTTACTCGGCCGGTCATAATTCCTCATAATCGGCCCAATTAAACAAATTCATCACATGCATTTCACCAGGTCCAAAAGAAAAACCCAGCAGCGCAAGTTGTTAAGCATGAAGTTACCCTAAAAAAAAAATGAAGTTGGTCTAGCAGCCATCAGCCGCCACCCATTGTGGCCCCGCCGAACACTGATCTACGGCCAGTCAACCATCAGACGTCCCAACCACCATACTCCACTATCCCATGTCACTGGCGCCGCTACCGAGCTCTTTCAGTTCCAGATGTTACGATGCCGACGACGTGTGATCATGAAGTCAAATATCCTGAAACAAAAGTTAACCGGGAAAAGAGATCCAATGACATCACCAGCTACACGTCACCAGCGTAACCAAAGCCGGAAAACTGTTCACGGACAACCTTGTTTCAGTCACCACAGCTGCGACCATAACAAATCCGCTGGGACCCACATGCCAAAAACGAGCCGCCACTTTGGCTGCTGCCTCTGGCTCACCATTCATCATAATATTGGAATACCATCACCGGAGTACCAACCCAAAAAACAAAGATAACCGACATTCACAGGATATGATTTGTACATGTTAGGATCGAAAGCACACACGAACAACTGAACACTCGGACCACACTCTCTCACTCTCTGCCACTCAAGAATACAAGATGAATACAAACATTTAACGTGGTTCGGTCGCTACACTGCAACCTACGTCCACCAGGTAACTAGGAGTTTTTATTGCTTGTGATGGTGCAAGATTTACAAATACAAAGATATCTTATATAGAGATTGAGAAAAAAACAAGAACCATGGTACATGCCGTAAACCATGGAACGAGGCTTGAATTTAGAGGAGTCACAAATATGTTTGTTCTCTGCTTCCTACTTTCTGCCACAATCTTTGACAAACCACAAAGTGGCTTCACACATAACAATCTCCCACTTGAAGCCACGGAACAATCTTCACTTGTGCTTCAACTGTGCATATGTATTTCTGTAAGAAACTTTTCATCTTCAGTAACTTCATAGTTACCCCGGCCTTCTCTTCAATTATTTTGAAGGCCCGTTGAAGTTCCCCCTGAGCTTCAACCCATTAGTCATGACTGAGTCACTGACCCATTTTCTGTCCCTATCGGCTCCCACTTACACGAACTGCCCGATCCTACATCCTGAGAATAAACACTCTCCGAATAAAGCAGATAATCAACTTGAGAGACTTTGACAACTGGAATATTGGTTCTCTTAACCCACTGTAGTCTGGTAACTGTGACTGAAGCACATCCGTGTTCCCGCTACCACGAATGCCCCTGACTGATTTCCCTGAACCTTTCTTAGCACGTTCATCCTGAATCTGACCTGTGACTCTAGGTTTGCCATCCGCAAAGCAAACCTTCTTCTGCCCACGAGATTCTGTGAACCGGATCTTGGTATTCTTCTGAACCTCCCTCAGACGGTAAACTGACCATATACAGCGAACCTCGTTTCTTTCCTCGAGCTATGACAAGATTTCCCTTTAGAACCTTCCACTGCCCGATCCTGAACTAAACCTCGTGCCCCTGTTCATCCAACCCAACAGAAATCAACTGTTTCTTCAGACTTGGAATTACCCGGACATCCTTCAAAGTCAATGAACCGACTGGAGTCTTCAGATCTAAGTCACCCATGCTCGTCACCTCAAGAACCTCATTGTTTTCTAGTCATACCTTACCAAAATCACGATTTCGCAGTGCTTCACTGCTATGGGTAGCGTGAAATGAAGCACCCGAATCCATACCCAGGAATCCACCTCCACACTATAGATCAAAACATCGTCATCTAAGTGGTCTATTGCAGTGTTAACTTCTTTTTTCTCATTTGGACATTGATTCCTAAAATGTCCAACTTCTTTACAGGTCCAACAGATCACATCATTTCGAGTCCTCGACTGACTCCTTTTCATGTTCCCGCTCCAACTACCTCTGTTATTTCTTCTTCCTCTGCCAACATGCAATAGTCCACTAGAAGACTCACCTGAATTTCTTCGTCTGATGTCTTCACCCAGAATGAGATCCCGAATCCCATCAAAAGTGAACTTGCTGGTAGAATTAGTAATCTCTGTAACAGTTCCCGACCAGCTATCAGGCAAGGATGATAACAGTAGTAGAGCCTGAACCTCATCCTCGAATTTTATACCAACTACCTAAGTCTGGACAAAATCGAGTTCATATTGTTGATGTGTACAGTTACTGAACTTCCTTCTTTTAACCTTGTGTTAACTAACTCACGAATCAAGAAAACTTTATTTGCTGCCGAAGGCTTCTCGTACATATTAGAAAGCGCACCCATAATCCCACATGTTGTGGTCTCCTTCATAATATTGAACGCAACATCCTTCGTCAGCAATAATCTAATAACTGTCTTGGCCTTTTTATCCAAAGTTTTCCATTCGTCTTCTACCACCTTCTCTGGTCTATCACCCAAGACCATATCCAAGTCCTTTTGAACGAGCAAATCCTCCATTTGCATTTTCCACCAACCAAAATCTTTACCATCAAACTTCTCAATCTGAAGTTTACTGATTTCTGCCATTTATCAAACTTGAGGGGTCTCTTGCGTCAAATGACTAAATTGGTGGACTAGTTGAAAAATAAAAAAGAATCTTCTTTTGATTAAAAAATTGAATTATTTGATTTGGGACTTGGAATCTGGTCACGTGGTTCTCCACAAAAGAAAAAAAATTCCAAAGCTTTACCCACAATCCACTTTCTTCTTATGCTCAAATACTGCCGACAATCCAAATCGGAACTTGCTCAAACTTCCTCTTCCAAACGATAGCACCTTGACCACACTATCACAACACGTTCTGATCTTCTTTGGTCGGCGATTGAACTGCCAAAAATGAACTGATCGACGGCGCAGATAATTAACAGTGGTAACCGGTGGTGTATGGTGGTTGACGGATCCCTTGTCGCGATCGTCTGGCTGGGTTTAGTGGCTGCGAAACAACTGCGGCTAGTGAACAGCGGCGGCGGTGGCAGCGACTGATGAGCGGCGGCGGCGGTGAGCAGCGGCGGTGGTGGTTCTGGTCGGAACCTGTTTCCGGTTTCACAGGTTAGTATCTTCTCTTTCCTGTACACCTCCTTCTCTGTGCGTAACAACCAAAGCTCTGATACCAATTGTTAGGATCGAAAGCACACAAGAACAACTGAACACTCGGACCACACTCTCTCACTCTCTGCCACTCAAGAACACAAGATGAATACAAAGATATAACGTGGTTCGGTCGCTACACTGCAACCTACGTCCACCAGGTAACTAGGAGTTTTTATTGCTTGTGATGGTGCAAGATTTATAAATACAAAGATATCTTATATAGGGATTGAGAAAAAACAAGAACCATGGAACATGCCGTAAACCATGGAACGAGGCTTAATTTAGAGGAATCACAAATGTGTTTGTTCTCTGCTGCCTACTTTCTGCCACAATCTTTGACAAACCTCAAAGTGGCTTCACACATAACAGTACATCTCCAATCTATGGAATCATCACCGTAGAAGAACCTTAGGCTCGCTGGAATTACGGCGCGTGACGGGATTGTATCCAACGAACGGTAGGTCCCGAAATGCCGGATCTACAAAGATGAACTTCTAGCACGATTATTTCCAACTTTATTTCCAAGATCTTCAAACTTTATTTTCAAAACTTCAACGGGTCTTTAAGAAATTAACGTCTCGGTTCGGGTAATTGCAGAATTAGAATCCCAATATCAAGAACAAAGTTGAATCAGTTGATTTAACCCGCTCTGATACCAATTGTAGGTCTTGTAAAACCGGATCTAACATAACGAACGTATTTGTTCTTGATTGCGATGATATCAAACGATCGAAAAGATAATATAAACATAATATGGAGGATAGTGAATGACTCCGTAATCAATTTAAAAGATTGATAATATTAAATGAACCGATCCTACCCAACGTGAGCTCTCCTTGGGTGGTTGTTTACATCTTACAAAAGACACACATTAAACTAACAACTAAAGTCATATGTATATCCAAATAACAAAAAGTCTAGAAGATCTCCTCCTAGTTGAAGCTAAACTTGTGCACTGAAGCTCTCGTCTAGTATCTGAATTTCTTACCAATTTTAATTATTTGTTTGACCATAATATATTTAACTTGTTCATTCTTTTGATATCATAAGTCACATTTTTTTGCCTTAAAGTATGTATTGCGTATCTATTTCCCAAGAGGAGTTTATTAGTTTTTGAGGGGCTATAAGACCTTGCCAAGTTTATCAATATATGAGGGAAATAAAAACTTCAACGACTTGATTGTTGGTTGATTTCTTCCTACATTTACAATGATTGTTTGATAAATTACTACAATTTTGGGTGGTGATACGTTATTACAAAACTATGTTTAACAAGTTCAAGATTGTACTATTGTAAACTTCTAGCATAAATTTTGGGTCATTCGAAATTGGAACATGATTATGTGGCTGCAAGTGTCTATCCGGTTAGTCTTAGTCTGAAAAGGACAATTTATAATTGAAAAATGAGTGTGTTGGCTATGCGTATTCCTGAGGATTTCTTATGTTGAATTGGACAATATTCGAACATGTTGATTTAAATGAAGAATACTCATGAGTCTTGTCATCGTATTGATTTTAGAATACTCATGAGTCTTGTCATCGTATTGAAAAATCAGTTTGTTATCAAGTAATGGAAGTTGGAACTTGGTATATTATGTTTAAAACACTTGAAAAGGAGCTTCAACTGCTTACAGGGCTTATGTAGTTTGATGCTAACACGGCTAGACTTATGTGGTCTGTATATCGAACTAGAAGTTCAATTTGATGTTCATGGCGTCCTTTTGATGCCCACAAATCATATGGTTGGCCTTAACATGGGTATAGTAACAATAATATTGGATGATAACTATATGTAAATGAATAAGCGTAAACAAATGTCCATGAACATTAATGACCATACGAGGTATGTATCAGTATTCTTTCATTTAGTTAAATGAATGTAGAACAACCAATAAACTAACTTATAAACATTCATTAAATGTCATGTAATTTTACAAGCCTTCACATTAATTGAACTCCATTTAGGTGTGGGCTACATTCATTAGTTATTAGTTATCTTGATCATCCATAATTTGAACTTGACATGTAGAAACTCAAAGTTAAATTTAGCTTAAGTGGCTTTGTGGTATTGGGCTACAATGACCCTTGAGCAAAGAAATCATAAACCAATATTAATGTTAATGGGTGTGGTTGTATTGTGACTTTAGTGTAATATGAGTAGCGAAACCCTAACAGACATGAAATTGAATTTAATTAGTAGTTCACAATGAATTATGAGTAGATTAACTCCAATGTTAAAATCACAGTTGGGCCTAACCACTTATCATAGGCATATGTAGTTTAATGCTAACACGATCATGCTTCACATTGGTATGAAGTTCAATTGAATGTACACGACAAGTCTCAAAATGCACTCTTTCCATAGCAATGATAAATAAGAAAAGAGGATTACTGGGGATCTTCTTGTCAAACCCCCCCCCCCCCCCCCCCTTGAAATTCCATAGTCAAACTACCATTAACTAGTACAGACGCTCTAGCAGATAATAAACAAGTCCTAGTCCATGATACCCACTTATCTCCAAATCATAGGAAAGATATAGCGGTAAATAAATAACCCCAATTAAGTGAATAATAAACCTTAGCAAAATCAAGTTTTAATAACATTAATTAACTTTCCATTTCTAAGATTGTAATCATCCATGATCTCATTAACCATAAGAGGATCATCCAGAATTTGTCTCCCTAATATAAACACAGATTATTGAGGACTAACCACCGAATTAATGACCATTGCCAACCTTTTAGCCAATAACTTAGCAATAATCTTGTATTGCAAATTAATCATACTAATAGGTCTAAAATCCTCAGTAGGCACATAATTACTTCCCAATACCATTTAACCAACCAAAATGAGAACTATTCGGGCCCGACGACTTCTCGCTACCACATGATCACACCGCTTCTTCAATTTTTAGATATGGTGAATTCGGTTTCCAAATTTATCAACTCATCCTCCGATAGACCTTTAAAAAACTAACTTACCAACCTAACCTTAATCCCGTCCACCCATTTAAATTTACTTTGATAGTACTCTAGAAAACATCTTTTATACCATCCGGATTTTCAATCCATAATCCATCCTTTTTATTACCACGAACTGAAAGTTGCCTTCATTTTTTATTTACAACCCTATAGAAAAATTTTGAATTTTCGTCCCATCCATACACCATTTAATTTACCTTTTACCTTTTGAATATCATACAACGCTTTACCTTCATGTAACTTTTTCAAGTCTTTTAAAACCATCATTCTTTCATTAATTAGAACTTCCAAACCCGTCCCCAATATCTACTAATTTATCGATTTCTACCAAACGAGCCAAAAGTAACATATGCTTAGCCTCTTCTTGTGTACACAACGTAACGACTAGGTCTTAATCAAATTTTTAAGTTCCTTGAGTTTTTCTTTAAAAATAATACACCCATTGGAAGAACGAATAATAGGTTTTATATTCCAATCTTCAATAACCATATTTTTAAAATCATCCTTCTCCAACAGGGGATTAATTAATTTAATAGGGACTCAGCCACATATAAGCTTATTTTGAGTGAATAGAATCAGACGATGATCCACAATAGAAATCCGGTACAACAGTTTCAATGTTTAGAATTCGAGAAAATAACTCTCTCCGTAAAAAGCGATCAAGTTTACTAAGTTTTTTAGAACTAGCAACCTACCGAGTAAACAAGTTCCACCCAAAGGAATATCGATCAGCCCGCATCAGAATAAAATCATTAAAACACTTGGCAATCCTGTGAGAAAAAGAAGTACCCGTTCTTTCATGTTCAAATCGTGTTGCATTAAATCGGCCATTAAAAAGTAAAAGCCCGGCTTATTACGTATACATTCCAACTACGATTGCCATAAAGATTTTTTCTCCTGTTCGTCTTGAGGAGCATAAATGTTTACATAGTAAATTTCAAATGCAAAATAGTCCATTCACCTTCCACCGCCACAAAGAAGTTGGAACAAAAAATTGTTTAACAAACATCGACTTGTCTCATACCGACAAAATACGAAGCAAAATCAAAATTATAATATCCCACATCGCCTTAACTTTACACAAGTCTTACTTAGTCATCCTCGTCTCTTAAAGTGCAAAAAAAAAGTCATTCCGAATTTATAACATAACTTTTTAATCCTATTCTCTTTGTCCATATCTCCCCTCCATAATTTTAAATAGAAAAGGTAAGAATAAAATACATATGAAGAAATATCTTATATATAAACGAAACCTGTAAAAGCTTTCTGATTGCTCCTACCTTATCTCAAGCTATCAGATTGTTTAATTTGTAAGACATTTCATGCATTTGACCCGAATTCACTGGTATGAGTCTTACCAAATCTAGATAGCCCTTAAACGAGTTATAACAATCTCATTAAATTAAAATTAATCTCAACAAATATTTGATATGAAAATCCAATAAAATATGGAATAACAAAAATAAACATTCGATTTAAAAAAAAACATAAAGGTATTATTAAAATTAAGAAAGAATTTTATAGTAAAAAAAAGTTGGGTCATATATCTCACCAAACCCATATAAAATTTAAACATGATTAAAACATCTTATTTATTTATGAAACATTTTTCTCATCAAATTCTAAGTATATTGTAAGGCCCCGAACCCGATAGCCGTACTTTAACGTCGGATTTACTCATAAACACAGTTCTTACAAATCAGAGTTCATTAAAACTTTTCGCGGAATATAAACATCATCCATTCGTTACAAAACATTAATCTTTTCTTTGATACCATAACTCAAAACATTATATTTAAACCTCTTTTCTTCTATCATTAGATG
>NW_027502083.1:0-57293 GCF_021521415.1 Bidens hawaiensis
GGTTCGCCAGCACATAATATTGTTTTTTCAGAACTCCAAAAGCTCTTTCAATATCTTTTCTAACAGACTCTTGCTTCTTCGTAAAATACTTCTGTTTATCGGTGATTGGATCTGTAAAAGCTTTCACTAACAAAGCCCATTCGTTGTAAATACGATCGACCAGATAGTACCCGTACTTGAAGAGTTCTCCATTTGCAACAAAAGCTTGAGGTGGTTCAACCCCGTCGATAAGGTCGTTGATCAAATGTGACTGATCGATAACGTTAAGGTCGTTATTTGACCCAGCAACACCAAAAAAAGCATGCCAAAACCAAAGATCCTGTGACACCGCCGCCTCAAGTATAAGGGTCGGCCCTTCATGATCACCACGGTGGAACTGACCTCGCCAGGCCGTTGGACACATAGCCCATCCAACATGCGTACAATCGAGGCTACCTAGCATCCCAGGAAAACCATGTTTTTCTGCGTGCACCTCATATATGCGTTGGATGTCGTACATTGTAGGTTTACGCAGATATCTCCGAGAGTAAATCGATATGACTCCTACGTATATAAATACGATATAAGTATATATATATCTATAGTTATAGGCATTAAAATAATCTATAAACATATAATATATATTAAAAATGTAATAAATATTTAATAAAAACTAAAATTCATGTTTTTTACCTTGGCAGAAAAAATGAAGGGATTCACGTGCAACCCTTTTCGACATCTGTAAATACTCATCCAAAGCGTCCGACGAAATGCCGTACGCTAATTGACAGATAGCAGCCGTGCATTTTTGAAGAGAGGTAAAACCGGGGAGACCCCTAGCATCCTCCCTTTGTTGAAAAAAGGGATACCGTGCCTCTAAATCACTTGCTATACGCATGAACAATTGTCTGCTCATTCGGAAACGAGTTCGAAAATCCGACTCCTCGTATACCGGTTGAGGGCTAAAATAATGTCTAATCAAAGTATCGTTAGCACCCGATCGATCACGATCACGAGGTGGTTCTCTAACTCTCGGGACTCGAGGTTGCTAGGCTTGATTTTGCAAAAGATCCACCACGGTTGCGGTCAAAACTCCCCATACTTGAAGAAGCAAATCATCCTCTTCGGAGGAGTCGGAATCAGACGAGAACCACGACATTTTTTTTGTTAATTTTGAGAGGATTTTAGGAGAAAAGGTGTATAATTGTGAAATGGAGTATATTTTATAAAGGTATATATTAAAAGTTTAAGAAAATATATATATTTTTTTAATTTAATACGAGCCAACGGCTCTTTTTGCTAAAAACAAGGTGACTTCCTCTCTCTCTTCTCCCGCTACCAAGCTCACGCCTGCCTCTATTTGCCCTCTAGCGCCCCGCTAGCGCCCCTGGTGGTGTGGTGTTAGCGCCTGGGGGCGCGAGCGGAGGGGCTCTAGCGCCCCCGTTGAAGCCCCACACCCCTCAGTCTTAATTTTCTTGGACCAGCCCATGTTTTGGTGAATTAAACGAGAGACCAATATAATTTGTAACTCCTCTATGAGTGATTGGTGGGATTTTTCATCATTTGAAATCTGTATATTTTACTCACATGTATATCTGTATTATATATAATGTATCACCCAAAGGTAAATTAAGACACTTAATTTTAAGTAATTTACAATTTTTCAAACACATTGTACAAACCTTAAATAGGGGCATGCTAGACATTCTAACACTAAATTTATCGTTTCTTTCATATTCTTTCAAATTATTTACAACAATGCCCCCTCAACTTTAATCAACATTTGTAAATTTAAAGAATAGTTACCACTTTGATCCCCCATCTTTTAACTATATATTATTTATAATTTCACTTTTAACCCAAATTCCCCTACGATTTTTAAACGGTCATAACTTTTTCATACGTTAATATTTTTTTAAAAAAAATTGCACCATAAAAACGAACATTTAATTCTCTTTAATTTGAGTATGATATGTCATAGTTTGTTTTCAGTTAAAAAAATAACATCTTACGTATAGTCGTTTGTGGTCCGGTTTTGATGGTTTTAAACTAAGCCGTGAGCCAAGCCGTTTTTTGTCATTGAAAACTGAAACCAAACCGTTGAAAATTATAACCCAACAAAAACAAACGATTAACAATGGTTAGATTTCGGTTTCATTTGTACTTCGCTACTAAATTTAGTTTAAAATAAGAATTCTTAATCCACGGTTTTAAATGGAACGATGAGCACCCAAAAATCTCTTATGTAATTATTAAGGCCTGTAGTTCACGTTGCATCGCGCGGGCACTCGTCTAGTATATTAAAATATTCCAAAGACACAAATTGAACCTACAAATTGCATAAGTTCACGTTTTTTACTATTTTCTATTTCTTTGTTTTTCTTTTTTTTTTCTTTTTCTATTAATGAATCAAAAATTACTTCATTAAAATATATATAATTAGCTTAAGAAAACCAATACATGTAACATCCGTTTAAAGATTACTCGTTTAAGCTCATTGTCTCATCAAACCACAAAATTCAATTTATGAGCCACTTAGAAGTATTATTCAACAAAAACCAACTCAAAAACTACTCGAAAGTATATGAAATATTTATATAAATCTATCTCTTCTAATAAATAACTACTTATATTTGCCACTTGTCAATCTCTTAGCCACCCTCTTCATTTTCAACCTATTTTAATATATGATCCCTATATTTTAAATCTTTTCAATTTTTGAATTCAATTGTTATTAAATGTAAGTTCTAACTTATTTATTTATTAACATTAATTGTGAAATAACAAAATAAGGAAATATGAACTATTCTTCATTTATTTATATGACATTATTGTGTAGTATAAATGGTTTTAGTAAAAAGAAGATCGATATTTAGTTTTCAATATTTTCTTTCATTACTCAGACCAGAACGCTTCAGATAATATATATTTTATAGCTTGATTTATACCTTTTTTATACATTTAAATGTATTTAATTTAATATGCTTTATAAGACAAATTACTTAACTAAAAGCATTCAAAACGTTAAACCAGAAAATTTGTTTCATTCTCATTTCACTATTTTCGTTTTCCAAAAAATCATTTATGATATTGAAACCTAAAATATCATTTTATCAGCTATTTACATGATTTCAATATTATATTAACATATTAATTTTATTTTTATACAAATACATTGAAATAGGTTATGGTAGTTTTACCTGTTGGTTAGTACAAAATTAAAGTGCGTATTATGGTTTATATTCAAAATAATAAAGTTATACATAATTTTTTTTTAAAAAAAGTTTACAGTTATAACATTTATTATTAAAATTTATAAAAATTCATTAATATTCATATCTTAATTATAATGTAACTTAATAGAAATATATACTATTTTTATTTTTTATTATTTGTAACTTAATTATGCTTCTCATTATATTCAAGGATATTCTATTTTCACATTAATTTAAAAAAAAATAGTTAATCCAATTAAAAGTCATTTACCATGCTTCCACAAATCTGAAATTTTTTCTTTTTTATAAGTTGTTAATATATATATATATATATATATATATATATATATATATATATATATATATATATATATATATATATATATATATATCGATTAGTTAAATATTCCAATAACTTTTCATAACATTAACTAATAACACGGGATTAATATTTAAAATTTAAACATTCTTAATCCAAATTTTCAAATATTATAAATAAAAATCACTATATTCACATTATGCAATTTAGATATTCTAATATTCTGCTAACTTAGAATAATCACTTTATTTGACCACGCTTTAAGGTTAGTATATCTTTGTCATTTTTCTGACAATTACATTCATATGAAATGAAACAAAGCATTTTGTTATATTTTAATTTTCAGTTATATATATGTTGCTTGATTATGCAAGTGTTAATTGTAAAATATAAAATCAATTAAAAATTTATCATACACAGAATATTAATGACAACAAATTTATAATAATCAATCAATTTCATATTCTAAAGATGATTATCTAATCAAAGTTAGGAAATCTGGTTTTTGAGACAATAATGATATTTGGATAAACATGAGCAGATGATCTAAAATGGCATCATATTAATTGATTAAAATATATGATATTTTATGTGTATAAAATATTTTTTTTGTTAGTTTCATGGATACATTATCATTTATCTATGGTTGTATGTACTTAAAGAGCCTTACTTGTCACACGAAAGAGTTATAAGCATACATATATGTTACCTCATCAAGAGTTACAAGCATATATATACTAAAGATTTTAATTTTTGATAAACAATGTATACTGACCAATACAATAAAAAATGTAATATACAAGGAAGATTTTACTTATTTGTAACACATTTTTGTAATCTTAGTTATGTAATTTCTGTAATTTTAATGTAAATTGTAATTGTATTAACAATATATGATCATGTTGTTGATTTGATTTCACGTAATGGTTAAAATTTAAAATGTTCATCAATTACCCGTGTAAAACACGGGCCTCAAACTAGTTATATATTTTTTAAAGCACATCAGAAAAGGTGTGTGTTTTTCTCCAAGATCGGACTCCTTCAAATGAGCAACATGCATGGTCTTTAAATAGGCTCACTGTGCACAAATAATGGCCCATGCCTAGAAGGGCATGACCCATTCTGGTCCCCATGCAGTACAACACGTGCTCCTGATGTACTCTTTGGCATATTACTAGGCACAGAGCATGCTTAGATGAGGCTTGGCCTGTGCTGGTCCCTCATGCATTTATTGCGCATACACTGACTTGTACTTTCTTGGCAGACTTGATTCGCATGGGGCGTGCCTGGGTGAAGCATGACCCTGTGTGTCAGCAAAAGGGGGGACAATGTATTTTTTTGTCATCTTCTGAGGAAGCGTGGGGCATGTATGAGTTAGGATGGCACGTGCTTAGCTGGATTAAGTTTTGTCTTCTTCTAAACAGGCATGGGAGCATGTCTGAGTGAGGATTGACCCATGCATAGCTGATGTATCTTCAGATGGGAATGGGGGCATACCTGGATGAGGCACAGCCCATGCTTGGGGCCAGAATTTCATTTTTCTTGATTATTTTCTTTGTTTTTCATCATGTTTGGTATCCTAAGTTCATTTTTTCTATAAAAACAAATCAAGGCTTATTAGTACCGATTCTCAATAAATATTATCAAGAAAATAACATGAATCGGGAATAAAATGATGCAATAAAGATGTATAAATAGTTATACATCACGAAGCGACCAAAGTTGGAACATACTCGGCTTGAATGGTAGTGGGGTGATGGAATCTACACGTGTCACACATAGGGTGTTTTTGCTTTTATTGTTGTTTGTAGTGGTAAGTTTGTAAGGTAGTTCGGTCGTGACCACTTTGGCAGTTTCGGTCATAGCCTTTTTGGTGGGCTTTGAAGTATCCTCACGCGTTAAAGTCCTGGATTTAAAGCGGTTGTTGAATAGGGTTGCTGCAAGGTTAATGGAATCACGGAGAGCTTTAGGAGAGATACTCAAGATAAAGTCTTGAATTTGTCTCGGGAGACCCCTAATCTATCTCTCGATGGCACGAGACAAAGGAGTAATAAGATGCGGTACTAAAAGATTGAGTTCATGAAACCGAGCGGTGTAAGCTACGTTTTCACCACTCTCTTGTTTGAGATTTCAAAATTCCACTTCAAGATCATAAGTTCATCGGGAGGTCAAAACTCTTTGGTAATTATGTCTTCGAGCTCATCACATGGCAAGGCCATGGCTAATTTTTTACCATGAGCGTTTTTCTCTTCGGTATACCAAGTAGGTGCCCTTTTCTCAAAGACGCTTGAGGTAAACTGGGTATTCTTGTCATCCAAACATTCGATATGGAGGAAAGTGCTCTCCATAATTTCATACCACTAAAGTAAAGCATTCAAACTTAGGAGGTGAAACATTAGTGAATGCCTTGAAGCTACAAGTGCTCGTCTGTGAACCCGGAGAAGCGGAGTTTGAGATGGCATTGAGGTTGTGATGAATTTTGGTCATCATATATGGAATTACAGTCGCTACTTTCTTGGTAATTTAGGTGGTTAATCTACCGTTTGATTACTTGGCACGGCTTCGAGGAAATCTAGAAGACATGTTGCGAGACAAACATGATTCGTATTATAGATCTACAAATTTAAATAATGCCACATGAAACTTGAGATAAAAGAATTAACACACGTTAACTTGAACTTCAAATATGAATCATATGAAAACTATATCAAATTTGAAATTGAAATATATGTGAATCACCATGGATTTTCATATTCCAATACAAACTTAATATAAACAACTAAATCGAATTGAAAATCGAGTGTTCATTTATCACCATGACTTTTTGAATTTTTGATAAAAACCGCAAATAAAGAATTGAAATTTGGAATCATATGTTGCATGAATCACCATGATTTGCATGTAAATTTAAGAGTGGGAGTGTAATCGTTTTCTATTCACAAAGGAAAATGGTCGCGTTGACGACTTTAAGTTTTGGTTCGTACGGCGTTTGGTGTGGTATGCTTTGGCCTAATATGTTTCAACACTCTCACCGAACCCTCCATGTAAGCAACCTAGTCTCGCGTATGATTAGGATTTATGTGCATTTGCTTGTCCTTATGTTAAATAACCTTGTGTCAAGGGTTCGGATCGCAAGTGCTGTCAACCCCCCCCCCCCCCCCCTCTCCTTCTAGTTATGGTTGTGTAGCGTTCGAAACCGTTAGAACCGAACCCGAAATAGTTGAAAGGTAAAACTGACCCATATTATAGTAAACCGGTTCGGTTCTAGAACCACTAAAGTCGGTTCTCGCTAATCAGTTATGTTCCAGAACCGGTTTGGTTGGTTATGTTATGCTACAATAGACTATACAACTTTGTTTCTCATAGTCACGTGAGAACTCAGGCATGAAAATAGATAAATAGTTATATAAGAGCAAAAGTTAATAAAAAATATATATGAATATAACTTTTGGTGACAGAATTAAGAACTTGTGAAAATTTTTGGAACAAAAATTGTGAATATAGGTCATGATTTGGAATTGTATATAGGGATGGCGACTGTGATCTTAGTTTTTTTTCAAAGATATTAAGATCATAGTTTTTTAAAGATATTGTGATATTAAAATCTAAGATCTTTTTTTAAATAATGAACAAACACTTCTTAGTGGTTCGTTCATTCTTTAGGATTTAGAACCAGGACCGAACGAATACCCGTTTGGAACAAAATTTGAAACCCGAGAATCGACCCTACAATCCACTTGTCGGTTCTAATACAACAGTTTGGTTCCTGTTCCTCGGTTCTGGCTGTTCCAAACCGTCTTTTGCTCACCCCTACTTCTAGTTACGACATACCCGTTAAGAAAAAAAACATCTATAAGGAGAGCGGAAAATCAAAATATAGGAGCATGAATTTCATTATTGAGATATAGCACAAATCGTTGAAATAAAGAATTCAAAATCGATTAGGCATAAGCGTCGAAGTTATGTGTGAACATGTGTACATGCAACATAATGAAACTAAATAAATATAAATAGAGCATACAAACAAAATTTAAAATGCGGACAAATAGCACATCGGGTATATATGCAATTCGGGTCCTAAAAATAAACTATAATTATACTAGGTCACTATGTCTAACCACATATCTTATATTCACGGCTTTGATACTAATCTGTAACACCCCGACCTTGGGCGGAATATGCCAAGGCGGTACTTAGATTGTTAATAAGCTCGTAACATTATTAAGGTGACAATAATTATATTTTTCTTGTTTCATAAAATTTCATGTACAAAATATTCATAAAAAGTCAAATAACATTACAATGAAAATCAAATAAGGTTCAAACTGGTAAAACCTTAATGGTCAACTACTTGTCTTCGTCCTTAACACTTCATTGAATCAACATGTAGCACATTAAAAATAATATATTTTTGTCAGTGTTTATGTTGATGAGATTTCATAAGTTTTGTATATATAACATGTAAAAGTTAGCAATTCACATGCCAATATGTAATATACTCAAATGGAAAACAAATAAATCGTCTCGTTCTCCCAACCAAAGTCGAAATACTAGAAAACCGCCATCTATTCCAACATAAGTTGAAGAATAGGCGGCGTAGGCACGTCCCCCCCCCCCCCCCCCAAAGATCGTGTTTGCATTTACCACCATAAAACAGTAAACACATTACACATAGTTCACGTATAATCATCATAAACATTATGAAAGAATTGATATTGATATTATCATGCATAACATTAATGGGAATCGGTTTGTGAACAAGAACAAAACTAACAAAGAAAACTTGTAACATGTTACACCCCAAATAATTGTAAAACAGAGAATATGGGTTATGAAAAACTCACATGAATAAAGGAAAGCGGTAACAAGAAGACGGTAACGGTTAAGGTGAACTAGTTAGTTCCACGAGAAGTGCCAGCAATTTATCTTAATTTTAAAGTAAAAAAGAAATAAATGTCTAATCGAAACAGACGAAGTAGACACGATAGAATGAGTTTATAACGGAATTAGAATCAATAAGACGTTAAATGTATTTTTTGTCTTAATTTTATAAAAGTTGAATTAAAAGCATAGACGATTTAAAATATTTTTACAAGTTTCTTTTCAATTTTCAAACATTAATAAGCTAAATTAATAATATATATATATATATTAAACGAAAACTTGTTTTGACAGTCTAGCGGTGATCAGTTTGTTCAACGAGAATTTATTTTTGAATATTTAACGGTATTAGATCCGTTAAACGAGTGAAAATATTATTATTTTCTTTTAAGAGTTATGATTTTAATATAATAAAACAAAGAAAATAAAATAAACAAAACAAAAAAGCTAAAACTAAAAACCGGGCCTGGAGGACGCAAACCTACGCCAATGGCCGGTTCAAGAGACAACGTAATATGCACCTGTCACTGAGGCATGTTTCAACTTGATTAAGGAATGAAAACGAAAATATTTATGCACAAAGTTAAATTTCTTGCATCGCATGTGGTCTTAACACGCTAAGCAACATAATACCTTACACAAGTAGTCAAATCTTTTGTTTCTCCCACGTTGGATAGTCAATAATCTATTTGTATAGAAACTCTCTTTTAAACTAGTATTTTGAAAATACCCCACTTCATAAAAATACCCATATATTAGTTGACTCTAGTGTTTTGAAACCCGGGCGGTCGGACCGATCCAATTGGGACCCGTGCTGATACCGGTCCAGGTCATGGTATATAGCTCGTTTTCATTTGAACCGGCCGGGTTTTGCGTGTGACGGTCGGACTGGACACGGTGACCCGACTGGTGAACCGGCAATTTTTAATCGCACCCAAAATCGGACATGGTCAGTGTAAATTAGGTCAAAATTGGACAAAATTGACCATGTAGAACGAGTTCTTACCTTAACTAGAACCAAAATGGAAGCAAAACTAGACCAATTTTGGCCATTTTAATGACCATGCGTGTGAAGATGTAAATAGGGGAGAAGATTTGAAGGTGAAGATGCGAACAAGTAAGTGGGTTTATAGAGAAAATATATTATTTTTGGTCATTTTAATAATTTAACCCCTCAAACCTCATTAGTTTACATTTGGTTCATAGGTTGTTAAATTTATGTATAAATGATATATAAATTTACTATATATATATATATATATATATATATATATATATATATGTGTGAAGTTATATATAAAATTTAGTAATTTTTTTATGACGTTGTCGGGGTCAAACACCGGTCCACCCTCCCAGGTCGGTCCGACCTTTGACCCGGTAAGGTGTCCGGGTCAACGTCTGGCCGGGTCTGAAAACATTGGTTGGCTCTAAAATTGCTTTTATAAAAAACTTTTAGCTAATATAAATTTTCGGCATATTTGTAAATAAGATTTGTATTATGTAATTCGACGTTTGGCATAATATCCATTTTCGGTATACAAACATTTACTTGATTTAGCATAGTTTGGAAAACGCCATCAATCTTTTAATTTCATTCAGAGATGTCATGGTTGTTTGACGCTATGACGTGAAATCGACCATGGTTTACGGCCTTTTTGAGATCAACCGATTTTGATCAAAGGTTGGCAGTTTTTCCTTTTATCATAATCCGATCATGAGGTTGTTATTGAGTTCTTGATCTGTTGCTTTTGGTTATTTTAGCAAATAAAAGACATATTATATGAATATGTGTGTGTTAAATTAACATTTGTCATGTATTTTAGATTTTCAATATCATTAATATAAGCAGTTTATGCTAAGCATGTAACCAACACATATTTTCCTTTTTCTTGTTTTTTCTTTATTAGCTTCCACTCATGTGAAACTGCAGTTTCGTCCTATTAAGAGGCCATTAAGAGGTTAAGAGGTAACTTTTTAATGGTCATTAAGGGCCTGTTTGACAAGTGTTAAGCCATTAAGTGCTGAACCATTAAGAGGTCTGAATGATTAAGAGAATCTGAACCAGTAAGTGCTGAACCAGTAAAGTGTTGTTTGTTTGGACCTCTGAATGATTATCAGAATGACTGTTTTACCCTCTAAACTATTTCGTGGTGAATGATATATATCTGTTTAGTCATAGCTCCTAATAACGGTACTGAATGACCAAAACTTTCATTATAACCAATTAAAATACATCTCAAAACAAACTTTCATTATAACCAATCAAAATACATTTTAAAAATAGTTCACCAAGTCACTAAACTTAACAATACACACAAGTAATGAATACAAAATTGCAGTTATATATCGGCAAATATCCCACCAACTTCAGAACAACAAACCTGAATCACATAACAAATACTTATTCAACAGTTATATATGCAAGTATAGACTATGTCATGGAGAAAACATACTACTAACTTCCTGGTTATGATTCACATAATTTAGTTACATAATGTATGAAAAAAACTTCATTACAAAAGGTTAAGGTTGCCAGTTATCCACGTTTGCTTGTTTGTTCAAAAAGTTTGACGAATTCTTAGCTGCGTTTTGATTCAAAAGTTAATAGAAGTACAGTTGACAATAACCGACACATTAAACAAATACATAAATCAAAAAGCACGTCTCCTTTCAGAAAAACACAAACCAGTCAACTAAACCATAATAAGTACATGGTGAGAAACTCAAGTTCTCCAACCATTGGAGTGAATTCCAATCATCAAACATGCAGCCATCATAAACTAAACCATAATAAGTTAAAAAAAAAAAAAGAATAATAATAATATTACGAGAATCAAATTCGTTCAAAAGTTTTCAAGTAATCAAATGTAGAGTCACGAAAAGGATCCACTACTTCATATAGTCTGCAAAACCACACAACAAAAGGTTTGAACATAGTCTACAAGCCCCACGTGCTACCAAAAGAAAAACACAATATTCCAATTATCATCATCAACGTACTATTGTATAATTAGAACTTAGAATAATTGAATCTATTAAAAAGTTGAATCATACAAAGGTAAGTTTATTAGTAATAGCTACGACCATTGCCACCACTAGCAGTAGAGTAGAATATTATGATATCTCTACTACTATCGGAGCTAAGGGACAAACTTATAGAGAGGGGTGGTTGTGTAGGGGTATCGGACTCATTCCCTCCTCGTAGAGTGAACATTGACCCGGCCTACCTACCCTACATGTCACCAATCAAGTGAACATTGACCTGATACCTTCCACCAAGTGAGACCTAGTGGTGTGTTAGAGTATGTGTGTGTGCGGTTTTTTTTTTTTTTTTTTTTTGATATGTTTTTACTTTTTACCCTTCTATTGTAATTGTAGGCAACTAAAAAAAGTAACAATGTATATAAGAAAGACATTTTGCAGTGGACAAGATGTCATTGGAATCAGGCCCATTAGGCCCAACCAAGTTTAAGCCCAGTGATAAATAGGTCCAATCTCCGTTTATCTAACCTGCCAAATCATAATTAGCCTTCAAACGCATGCATTGGTCAACCTATATAACAACAAAGTCAAAGATCAATGATTTGTAGTTTTTGTCGACATATAGTTATATACCAACTCTGCATATACTCAGATCCTCCACAGATCAAAATATTTGTTTTTAGCTAAATACTTGATGTCGTTTATTAAATGATCGAATAAGAGCGATGATGTATAAAGAGGGCATTTAATTTCTTCAGAAAACTATCTTTTATTTTCAGTTAAAAAATATAGTCATCGACGGTATATTTCATGTAATTTGAATATCTGATTGTAGGTTGTGTTGTTAATCCTTGATGAAACGCTAATGGTAATAACCATCATGTTCTGTTGGATTAATTGTAACAACTCAAATGTATACTAGTATGGCGGGGTATAAAGTCTGTCAATGTGCACGGTTCGGTTCGGTTCGGTTCGGTTATTAGCAATAACCGAACCTACCGATCAGTTATCGGTTCAGTTTGGTTAATTTCGATTAATAACCGGTTTCAAACTTGGGCTAAAATTTTACTTAAAAGTATATGAAATGAATTTTTAAATACATGAAATGAATGCATAACCACATGAAATGAATGTATAAATATATGAAATTGAGATATTAGTATAGGAAATAGAGATATAAATACATGAAAATGATAGTATTAAACTATTAATACATATAATACGTGAAATAGAGGGGGAAAAGTCTTGAAAATATTAAAAAACGAAGAGTTCGGTTCGGTTCGGTTAATTCGGTTTTCGGTTATATCGGTTCGGTTTTGTCGGTTTTCGGTTCGGTTTCGGTTAACGATTCCGTTATTGCTCACCCCTAGTCAACGTTTTCTAGCGGGGTTCCCATGCCGATGATCCCGAACCTCCAAAAGAATCCTCATGGTATTCATTTATCTATACTTGAAGCTCAACGTTAAATGTCAATGAGAAAAAGGAAAAGTAAGTGTGTGTGTATGTGTGTATATATATAAAAAAGGGTTCAAATAAAAAGAAATAGTTTCCTAAGAATGGTAAGAACCAATAGAACTTTGACAAGTGGCATTACAACATATGGTGAAAGAACAATTCTAAGAAACTATGTCGGTTATAGTGGTGAAAGAGTAATTATAGGAAACTATGACGGTTTTTGATAATTTTAAATCTCAACCATTGATTGACATGATCCAATGGCTATGATTTATTCCTAGTCTTCCAAGGAAACTACTTCTTTTTAGTATAACCTTCCCCTATATATATATATATATATATATATATATATATATATATATATATATATATATATATATATATATATATAGGTGTGGGTGGGTTGGGGGGGATGGTTAGCTTGAGGTTGCCCTCATGCAAAAGATTATAAATTCTTTAGCCACTTATACCAATTAAATTTGTATTGAGAATTTAAGTATTTGGGAATTTCACTTAAATTTGTATTGTTATTTTGAAGTATTAGTTAATAATTAACAATTTAATTATAATAATTAGCACTTAAATATAGTCAAAATCAAACTTTTTAAACGCAACTGAATCAAAGGTAAAGTCAAAATACAAAGGGAGATAAAAATGAGAAGTGTGAGAAGAATTTAGAATCACATAAAAAACCCCTTAAAAATAAATTCAAAAAAAAAATTATAACTCAAAATATAAATAAAAAACGAAAACAAAAACTAAAATGTTTCCGCCATCATTCCCGTTAAAGAAAATACAAAAAAAAAATTGACGAAAAGACACAATGCCGAGATCAAAGAAACAATGACGAAAATGAACAAAAGACATAATTATAACTAAAAAAAGACACAATAGATCGCAAAATATAACACAATACCGAACAAAATATAGCACAATGTTAAGTAATATAACACAATATAAAGAAAAAATGACACAGTGTCAAGGAAAAGATACACAATCAATGACGAAAACAAACACAAAACAAAATGATAAACAAAAAGATACACCGACTTTTTTCACTTACCATTATTTTTTTTTAATGAGAACGAGAAAGACTGTGGAAACATTTTTGTATTTTTATTTTTTTTTCGTTTTTTATTAAATTTTGAGTTATGATTTTTTATTTATTTTTTAAAATTTTATTTGAGAGTTTTTTTATGTGACTACAAATCTTTCTCATCATTCTCAATTTTTATTTCTTTTTATAGAATAACTTGACCCTTGAAGCAAATCTAGAATGAAAGCTCATATAGTATCATTAATAAACTTTGTATATGCAAAAACTTAAGCAAATCTAGAATGAAAGCTCATATAGTATCATTAATAAACTTTGTATATGCAAAAACTTATCATACGGAACCACTATTAATTTAATTGATTTAAATGTTTACTCCAGGTGGGCAATGATTTATTTTCTTGAAAAGATATGAATTTGGAAGTAGGTATGAATAAAGAAAGAAATGTGAGATAGTTTAGGAAGTATTATGAGATAATATAGAAAACACTTTTATGTGAAAACTTAATTATTAATTCTATTTGATAGAAGAAAGAAAAAATAAGGGTCTTGAATTGTGTAAGGTGTCCCTAAATATTTTTATTTATTATACACAGAGAAGAGATGTGATAAGAGATTCAAAATAGTTGACAAACAATTTAACAATGTCTCAACACATCATTTTCTAATGACATAACTTATTCAAACTTACCTAAAACCTTTTTTTAAGATGAGTTGGTATTGGGACCTTTCCTAATGACATTTATTTAGTGTTTAGTCTTTTAATTATAGAAAAACAAAAGATAAATAATTTTACTACTAATAGAAGAAACCAATATTTCATTAAACAAATAAAATACAAACACGTATACACATGTTCTTTTGGTGTCGGTGGTCTATCCCTAACGCTACAATGCAAGGTTTGCTTTCATTCGCGCTTTTCAAACTCCGCCAACAATTATGCTATTTGTGAAATTTACCGGATACATATTGTAGACTTTTATTTAATAAATACAGATATAATTTATAAAACGATTCAACTAGCAAAACCAGACCACTTATAATCATCTCCATATGCTAGGATGAATCATGAAACTTCCAACAAACAATAACATTCAATAGACACAATTATGTGGACCACCAAAAACGTGTAAGATTAAAGAAAATAAAAACAAAAACAAGAAATACAGTTCATCCCAACAGAGGATCATTAACATCAACCCATCAAATTTAATAAAACACACCAAAGTTTCAGTCACATGTTACTACTCGATATTCACAGGAAACAGAATGATAACAATTCCCATGAACCAAAGCTTTTATAATAATATTCTTTATGCTTATATTATTCTTATTCTTATTCTCAAATCCCATCAAGAAAGTTTCAATTAAAAGAGTCTTCTAGTCATCTTTTATATTATTATATATTTTATTATAGTTTGGTTTTGTAAATCAAATAAAACCATAAAATAATAATAATCTTTACCTAAATTGACGGAGTGTGGTCAAATTCATACTATTTTCTTTTCTTGTGTTTGTATTTTCAAGTCTTCTGCTTTTCATGTGCGAATCTGTTCGATAATTACAATTTTCGTACACCTGAATTAAAAAATTAAAATTCTTGAAAACACATGAATTGGGTATTTGGGTATTATTGAATTAAGTTTTATTTGTGTTCTTCACCTACTTCTTGATTCAATTTCAGATTTCTTAAAAGGGTTTTGGTGGGTTTTTGTTGACTTTTGTATTATTCAAGAAATTGGGTATTTTTTTTAAAAGTACCAGTTTTTATCGAATTAGGTCAAGTGCTTCAAGGGTTTTGGTGGGTTTTTGATTTGCTTCAAGGGTTTTGCTGGGTTTTTGATTTGCTGCAAGGGTTTTGCTGGGTTTTTGATTTGATTCAAGAATTGAAGTTATGTTCTCGAATTAAGTTAAATGATATGGATAGTGATGCAAAAGAAGAAACTTATGGTGCTAGTACTTCTAATCAAGATGTTTCATCACCTCAAGAGATCTTTAAAGCTAAAGATTTGAGTTATAGTGCCCCACCGCATCCGCGAAAGGGTTAGTTACCGTAATCTTTACTTGTAAATTGCAATTATTTATTAGTTTTCCTGCTAGAATTTAGTTGTTTACTTGTTTATAAGCTTAAAGCTGTCTGATCACTGAATGTTGAGCCACCTGTTGTACCGCAATTGCATGGTTGTATGTAAGTGGCATGTGATCCCAAACCGTAATTGCTAAAAAGATTGAATTTTTAACCTTATTTTCTGTAAAATGATTATTTACAGGCTTTAGGTTTGATGTTAGAATCTGTTTTTCACTGGATCATGTGGTATGGTTTGTTGAACTCGTTTTGACCCGACCCGTTCCGACCCAAACCAAAACAACCCATTTTTTAATTGACCCGTTTCAACCCAACCCGACCTATTTGCAGCTTTCAGATTAATGATAATCATGCTTCCCTGTAAATTGTAATTGAGTTATTGGTCTTTTTTGTTGCAAACAAAGCAATTTGCAAAAAACAAGGGATTTTGGATAAAACGCATATCAATTTACATTATGGGTTGTTTTTATCTCTAAAATCTTGTAAAAACAATGGCTTGTTTTCACTAAAATTCCAGTTCAATGGCTGACAATATGAATTTAGTTTGATTATTTTATGATTTCTCATATGAATTTAACTTGGTAATGGCTAAAGGCGTCCTTAATTTGTTGTTTTCTTATATGTTTTTTTGTGAGATTTCAACTAGAAAAGGAAATTAGATACAATTCTATGAATTTGTTCATGTGTTCTTATATTTCAGGTGGGATTTTAATTTTGATTAATGCATAGTTAGTCCTTAAAATAATGTGCATATTCGTCTTATAGTTTGAATAGTTCCAAAAATGGGTCAAGTTTAAGCTTGCCCTTTGTCCCAAAACCAAGTCCAATTCCATATTTTCGAATTTTTAACATCAATAATTATTAAATGTTTCTAAAGTGCCTTTCTGTTAAGACCAGATACATATTAGTGTCGCTTGAAATTCAGCTATCATATATTTACTCGTTGCATGTAAGTAGGTACTATTTCACTTCAAAAGTGGAAAGTGAATAGTAGTTATTTATATCTGTTATCATCTATATAAATTTATTTGATTTTTGGTTCTGCATTTTAACTTCTGTTTCTTTTTTAAAGCCTTGAATCATAGTGTCACCGCACCCGCAACCGTACGCAGAAAGTTATTTCAAGACGATAAGCGGGTCACACATTCTAAATCCATGACTGAAAAATGGTGGACACAATCATGGATTCCGAAACATGAACTTAAATTAGACCGATTGACAGAACGTGAAAAGGTGAGTTTTATTTGAATAAAAATATGTATTCTAACCGATATGAATATATTACTATTATTAATATTGCAAATCTAAAATCTTTCAGCAAAAGCTTATTGTGGAACTTGTAAAGATTCAAAGTGATGGTACAGTGGAAGTGGATTTATCTAAAAGTGCACCCGTAGCTTCAGAGTTGTTTGAATATCAAAAAATTGAAGGGTTTCATCCGGATATGGATGATTTTATCGTTACCGATTCTAATAAATCGGTTCCAAAATTAAATATTGCAGTGCTTGTGGTTGGTACAAGAGGAGATGTTCAACCTTTTCTTGCTATGTCAAAGAGACTTCAGGCAATTTTTCATTTTCACCAATTTAACAAATTTCAAAATTAAATTGACGTTGCAAGATTTTATCCTTTAAGTTAGAGGGGCCAATTTTGACGCATTTACATTTGAATGGGCCAATTTGGGTTGTGTTTTAAACTTAAGTAGGCTGGATTAAAATGTTAGCTAAAGTCTGTTTCTTATGCATACACTTATTAAATTGGTTTATTGAAATATTTAGATTATTATTGTATTAATATAGTTTTTGTAATCATAGTTAGTTCATTAATTAGTTATAAAATATAAAATGGACAACAAAACGATTGCGAGTCAACCCAAATGAACCTGGACCGTCTCAACCTGAACCAAAAAGTGACATGCTGCAGTGTGAATCCTGTTTTCAATCTTTCAGCAAAATTATGTAAAAACATTATCTTCAAACAAAATTAACAAACTTATAGCCAATTTATTATATTGTTTTGTAATAATGTAAATATAAGGAATTTTTATTATGAATCATGCCATGCAATATGTTTGTTATGATAATGCAATACTAAAACTTTTTGTATATATATTTATTTGCAGGAATTTGGTCATCATGTTAGGTTGGCAACACATGCAAATTTTCGGTCTTTCGTAGAATCGGCTGGTGTAGATTTCTACCCGTTGGGTGGTGATCCCCGTATTTTGGCTGGATGTAAGAGTTCTTTTTACATAAAGTTCACGGGCCGGGTCGGGTTGGATTGACCCAAAACATTTCTGTTTAGAAATTTTTTTGTAAACAAGTAGTAGACCTATAAACGAACCGAACGAACAATGAACTGTTTGTTAGGTTTATGTTAATAAACAAACGGCCACTAACAACATTGTTTGTTCATTTAGTTAAACAAACGGACATGAACACATGTCTCGTTTGTTCGTTTATGTTCGTGAACGTTTGTTTACGTTCGTTTATTAAATATCATTTAGTTTTATGACATTAAAATATCACTCGTTACAATATATTCTTGGAGAAGTAGGATTAAAGTTAAAGATTTTTTGGGAGAAAGGAGCACCTTAAGGCTTCTATTTACCTTATTTTGGTCACACACCATATAGTATTATTATTTTATTATTACTATTATTGTTTTTATTATTATTACTATTATTATTATTATTAATATTACTATTATTATTATTTCATTAACTTTATGTTGCATCATACATATATATTACAGAGTTGAGGGTCTCTCTGGAAGCCACCTCTTTATCCCGTTGGATAGAGGTACAGTGTGCCTACATCCCACCCTCCCTAGACCCTACTTATAGCTTTGCTGTTGGTGGGACTTAACTGGGTATGATTGATTGATTGATTGATTGATACAATATATTCTAGATATATTGATTTTTCAGGCCTAACAAATTGATGCTCATGTTTACTTTTTATTGGTTTCGCCCAGTTATGTCCGTTTATGTTCGTTCGTCTATGATCAGTTATGTTCGTTCAAATATGTTAGTGAAACGTGTGTTTATACTGCTAACTAATGAACATACCAACACAAACACGTTCATTTTTTTAACAATTGAACTCGGACAAGAAAACCCTGCGTGTTTAATTGTTCATGTACGATTGTTTGTTCGGTTAAAGTTAAACTAACGAACATGAACATGCCTCGTTCATGTTCGCTCGGTTTGTTTACAGGCATAATAAGTAGCGTGTGCGTGTCAAATATGATGGCATAAGTGATATTCTATCAATAGTTATCTGAATCGTGTTGATAGAATGATTTTGGAGGTTAAAAAACAAAATGGCAACTGTTCACCTATTTTTTATTAATGTTACTCGTTTGACACGTTATGAGAACATACATTAAAGTATTTTTTTTATAACTTTAGATATGGCGAGGAATAAAGGACTTATTCCGTCTGCACCTGGTGAGATATCTACACAAAGGAAGCAATTAAAGGCGATTATTGAATCACTTCTTCCTGCATGCACAGAACCGGATTTGAAAAATGGGAAACCGTTTCGGGCTCAAGCCATCATTGCAAATCCTCCTGCTTATGGTTAGTTCATATTTCCTTTCTTACTAATTATTTTTTTATGGATATTTTGGGTCAAAATCAGAGCGAGTGGCTATGTCAACTCGTATAGATACAAATGGGTTAATTTGGTTTATGCTTATCTCTACTGGGTCAAATGTGCTAAGCTAAAAGATTTACCTCCAAAGTAAACGAGTCAAACATGTCAAATGGGTTAAGTTAAAGATTTACGTACAAAGTAAATGGGTCAAACGTGTCAAATAGGTTAAGCTGACGATTTACCAACGAGTCAAACGGGTCAAGCATAAATTTTATAATCATGTTTAGGACATTAATTGTATAAAAATTCATTAAACCTTTGGTGGGTCGGCCCAACATGTTGAAATAATTTTTTTTTCTGACAGGGCATGCACATGTGGCTGAAGCTCTTGGTGTACCACTTCATATGTTCTTCACAATGCCTTGGACGTGAGTTTTGACTTTTTAATCTCCTTCATTTTAACCAAATAAATCCCTTTTCTATTATGTTGACCATAAATTTGGGCAATGCATGTCATAACCGTTAAATCACTTGAATAATAGACTTTTAAGATTGTATTACTCTTAAAATAATATTATGGCAATATAATATTAGTTCTTACGTCTCTTTTGTATAGGCAGGCCGACGTCCGAGTTCCCTTCTCCGCTGGCGCGTGTCCCTCAAAGTGCCGGTTATTGGGTACAATTTCATAAATGATTATTTTTTACAATATTTAAGATTCTTAATCATTATATTTAATAACTAATTTATGATTTAATTTTTTTTGTCCAGCTTTCGTATATAGTTGTTGACCTTTTGATATGGTGGGGCATAAGAGGATATATAAACGACTTCAGAAAAAAGTTAAAACTTGCTCCAATCGCTTATTTTAGCATGTATCGTGGTTCAATATCTCATTTCCCAATTGGCTACATGTGGAGTCCACATGTTGTTTCTAAACCACGTGGTAAGAATAGCTTATCATGCAAAATAGTTGGGTTGGGCTCGTTTAGTTGTGGTAAAAAACTAGATAATCCTTATTATGGGTCAAATGGGCCGGGTCGGATGGAAACACAACCACCTTTGTTTTTGTTTTTGTTTTTGTTTTAATTTTTTTGAGATCTTTAAATAGTTAATATTTTAAATATGATTTAAGAGAACTTTATTCTACAATGATGAGATATTTTTTTCAAAATTAAAATAATTTAGATAATATTGTACACCAGGTTTTTTATAATTTGTTTTTAATGTTTAGAGGCCAAGTATCCATATTTCAAAGATCTTTAGAAATGTGATTGCGGGTCCCGTTTGCTTACATATGGTTACTTTGCAGATTGGGGCCCGTTGGTGGATGTTGTTGGTTATTGTTTCTTGAATCTTGGTTCCAAATATCAACCGCGCGAAGAATTCATCCAATGGATTGGAAAAGGATCAAGTCCCATATATATTGGGTTTGGAAGCATGGTATGTAGATTTAGTTTAGTTTTATAATATTATGAGATTCATTTATGTTCATTCATCAATATATTCATTTAAATTTTATAGGCCCATTACAACTTACTCTAGTTTTAATAAATTTTTAGGCTCAACACATTGTTTACTTTTAATTGGTTTTTATCTTGGTTATGTCCGTTCGTCTATATTCAGTTATATTCGTTTGTTTATGTCTGTGAACCGTTTGTTTATACTGTTGATGAACGAACACGAGCGTATTCATTTTCTTAATGAGTGAACACGAACAAGAAAACCTCGTTCATTTAGTTCGTGTTCCTCGGTTCTTTTACAGATTTAACTATTCTTTTACTGTGGTATAGTAAAAAAAATATTATTTGTTTCTTTTTAAGCCTCTTGAAGATTCAGCAAAAACCACAAATATTATTTTGGAAGCCTTGAGGAAAACTGGTCAAAGGGGGATCATTGACCGAGGATGGGGAGATCTCGGGACTTGTAAGTTTCTTTAACTTTGTATGCTAATTTACTGTTATTTATTAAATTTGCTGACCCGTGGGTAAAATTGGAAATTTACAGTTCCAGATATTCCGGACGATGTTTTTCTTTTAGTGGATTGCCCTCATGATTGGCTATTCCCTCAATGTGCAGCCGTGGTGAGTTATATATTACGGTTTTCTAATATGACTCATGCATCACAATTACAAAAAGATTTAATTTTTTACCTTTTGCAAATGTTTGTGATTTTGCAGGTTCATCATGGAGGTGCTGGAACTACTGCTACAGGATTGAGAGCCGGGGTAATATTTTAGGATATATATTTTCTTTTGAATTGTTTTTGAGTTTATTAAGTTATATTGAGTTTATATACGATTGTGATGCATAATTTGCAGTGTCCTACAACTATTGTTCCATTCTTTGGAGATCAATATTTTTGGGGTGATAGAATATATCATAGAGGGTTAGGCCCGAATCCGATACCAATTTCTCAGCTCACTGTTGAAGCACTTTCAAATGCAATAAATTTCATGCTACAACCAGAGGTTAGTAAAATTATAATCCTTTGTAGGATTAGTTTTTTATTTGTACCCTTTCAGAAGTTACTTCTTTTGTGTTTACCCTTTCAAACGCTAAACTTCTTAAATTTATTATTTTCATAGTAGCTAAAATAAAATCATTTACTTATGATAGCGTATTTTACTAAATAAACAAATAGGTAATATTGCCATCACTTTGAATTATCTTTAATGAGCATTAGATTTTAATTATTAGTGAAACAAGCCATTGTAGTTAAACCATTTTTTTTTGTTTGTTTGTTTGCGGGATGCTTAAATATGCGAGGTTTATTGATTTTTGAAAGACTAAATAGGTTATTATGAATTTTGGATATTTAATGTGAAATATTAAAAAATTTAGAAGGATATATATAGGACTGTAAACGAGTCAAGCCACTAGTGAACTACTAGAAGCTTGAATTGAGCCAAGGTTAAACGAGCTCAAGCCCAAACTCAAGCCTAAAATGAAGCTCGTTTAATAAATGAGCCTGAGCTTCATATAGCGAACTTGGCTAGGATTGCGAACCAATTATTATTTGTATAAATGTAACAGTTTTATTTAATATAATAATTATGTATTACATAATAAATGCTATTATATATATGCGTATGATAAAATAACTGAATAATATATATTATATTAAGTATAATCATAATCGTAATGTATGTGAAAGTAATTATATATGTATTCAAGTAACAATAAACGAGTCTAGCCAGAGCTCGAGCTTGAAAACTTTCTTACCAGCCAAGCTCAAGCTTAGGATATAAAGCTTGAAACGAGCTGAGCTCAAGCTTTTGGCGAGCTTGAGATGCTTGGATTGGTACAACCCTAGGCCCTAGGTAATATATGACCCCACCTTTATGTTTTATTAGTTGAGAACATTTAATTTATATATTTAACACTTGTTAAAAGCAACTTATATAAATTGCTTATACTTTCATAGGTGAAAGCTCGAGCAATGGATTTAGCGAAGCTAATAGAAAATGAAGACGGTGTTGCAAATGCAGTGGACGCCTTCCACCGACACTTGCCACCAGACATGCCACTCTCGCCAACACCGACCTCACAGCAAGAAGATGAAGATTATCCAAACCCGTTACAATGGTTGTTTACTCAGATTGGATTATATTGTGGTTGTGGTTCATAGAGTGTGTATTATACGCCACCATTTTTACAAGTTCATTCATTTTGTTCATGGTTTTGAGCACCAAGAAATAAGGGTTTATCTTCCTTGATATGGTGATGGTTTTAAGGTTTGTTTTGGTATGTTTTAGTGTAAGTAGTGTCAGTGATTTGTTGGGTTGTACATTGTTTGTAGAAGTGATGCTTTCTATTCTAGGATTTATGGTTGTTTCATGCTTGGTTTTCTAGTTATTTTTCTTTTAGAATGTCATGTTATGTGAAATGTTACTTGTGCTTTGTTGATTGTAACTTGTAATCACTGTAGACCTAACATTAAAAAATGAAGTAAAAAGGCAAACCAATTTAAAATTTTGGTAAAAGATGGAAGTTTTTTTTTAATATTTTATATTAAAGAAAAGGTGATGAAATCCCCTATAAGGAACATTTTATATACACTCAAAAGTCATGTTGAGTATACAATGTGTATTCATGGCATATTGAATACGATGATTTTTGTATTTTTTATGTAGCAGAGTTGTGCATAGTTTGTTGCATTTCACTCGTGATTTTCTTAGTTACGAATTCTTGGAACCTTAGTGAAATCGCTTCTGAAATTCTTGTTTAGTATATTCATTGGTGAATAATTACGTGGTGGATTCTTATTTCGACTTTCTCGTTCAATTTGGATTCAAGTTTTTTCTATCGTTTTTCTTATTTGCAACAATGCAAGATTTATTTTTTTTATTTAATTTCAGATGTGTCTTATTATCTATCTTAAAAAAGTATGGTTAGAAAAGAAGGATTCGGATTGGGTCATGTTATTTGTTTAAGGAAAATCGAATGCATGTTGGAATTTGTTTTGATGCATAAGGAAGAGGAAGATGACAAAATTGGCTGAACATGCATTTTACCAATGCACTATTAGTATAGTCTACATCGTATATCCGATGGCTGAAAAGTGTTTCTCGTTTGAATACAAAAAAACTAAATTAATCTATTAAAACATTTTACAATTTGGACCCCTTTTATATACTTTGATAGTGTGATTTCTCTCCAACGAGAGTCTAGAGTACATACACCACACTTAAAATTCAAATATAGTACATCTTCAACATATTTCTTAACATCATTTAAGACTACTCTATAATTAACTAATGGTGTAAATCATTCGCAATTACTTCCTCGTTATAATATAATAATAGCTTTTTTTAACCGTAAGATCATACACGGCATCTGAACCTATTTCTAAATCTACACCACTTTTACATAGGTAATTATAGACTTTAGTTATAAAAGTTGTGTTACCAAGGACCGGACCATGAATAAGTGACTGGACAATTTACATAGGTAATGTTTAGTCAACTATATCATACAACTCATTCAGCAGAAGATATATGAAATGATTGAACTATAGAATTAAGATAAATAATAAAGAATCATATTAGCATGTATTAATACTAAAATCTGTTTTTTTATATATAAAGTATACATAAAATATGTAAGCTTATGTAAATTCCAACGTGTGATGTGTCTATGAGAATTAGTTGAGAGTTCATAGAAGCACTATATCCTTCATTCCTTCTCTTGTGATAGAGAGGGGTTATGCATCGTATGCTGAATATCTCTTGTGTATCGCATTTTTTCTCACGCGTCATTAATAAACGTATTATTTACTAATGAATTCAACTCGTATGTTAATAAGTGTTGCGTATGTCTTGTAATTTTCTTGTATTTGGCTTTTAGTATTCCAATTTAGTGTATGTAGTCTAAACACATTCGGCTAAACAATACACAAGTCTTATAAATCAATGGTGTTTTATCAATGACGGTGTCCCAAAAATATCGGCTCTCTTTATAATAAGATCAATCGTTGTTTTCTAGTTGGTTCATTAGGTCAATAAGGAAAGTAGCATTGTACACCGCTATCAGCTTATCAAAAAAATTGTAGGAAAACCGTTCATAAAATAAACTAAAACTGTAAAATATTATTAATAATAATTCATATTACAATACAAGAACAAAAAATGAAAATTACAAAGAGAAACCAAATTACAAACATATAAGAAATAAATAAGAATGCAGGAAATAAGGTGACTGAGGCACGTGTAAAACACGTTTCCCTTAAAACAGATTTTCGGGCAACCCAGGTGAACCCGTCTGTTTCCCAGGGTAAAACATCCTAAGCAGATTGTACTGTCGGAATTAGCCTAGCACCTGAACTATACCTGAAACAACAGCGCGTAAGATCGAAAAGTCGGGAAATTCTTTTGGTTGTGTGTGAGATTGCATGAACAATATTTCTCTCTACCAAAAAACCAAATGATCAAAGACATATGGTAGTACTAGCAGGAAACCCGCGCGATGCTGCGGAGATAACAAATTTCAATAATGTTTTTAAACCCAGACCGGCGGTCCAACCGGTTGAACCGGGAATTGGAGGTGTTACAGGTTTTCTTTTAGCAAATGAACTGCTAACTTAAGAATCAGATGGCTTTTGAAAGGATTGGGCTAAACCAGAAATCGTTAACCGGATCAACAAGGATGTTGCCTTACACAGCAATTTTGTTGGTGTATATCGGGATGAAAATAATAAATACTCTTGCGAAATGAAGATTTTGACTTTTTACCTTCTCATAAAGGGTCTTCAATCAAACAAACACATATTATATGCATTTTCTTTATCCAAAAAAAAACAATTTTAAATAATTAACTATTAACAGTATATCAACAAGGAAAACAAACTACAAATTTACAAAACCTAAATCAAGTTTACAACATGAAATAAATAAATTTGAACTAAATCATAAATAATGACAATTCTTTCAAATGATTGCTAAAGCTGATATAAAATATTAAGCATCCAAATATACATACCCGATTATTTCATTTCAGTCTTCAGTTTGAACTGCACCATATATCCATCCAATAGCAGCCTTTTCGATTTCAAGTCCAAATATACATGAGTGGTTACTTCATTTCACTCATCTCGGCCCATTTACCTACCTCGAGTCTTAAGTATTGACTTTCTTATTGTGGTCAACTTTCCCGGATACCCTAACCGATTTAACAGTATCCAAGCCTTACTTCTTTTAGTTTAAGAGCCATTTTGCAAACTCATATATTGAACAGAACAAAACAATTAAACCAAATATGCAAAGTTAATTATTAATATTACAGATATATAAAATATTAGAAGAAACTAATTAACGTTGCAGATGCATCTTGACCCAGTTACAAGCATATAAACCGAAACTGCAACAACGGTTATATGCAATGAAAAATATATAACCCAAAAAAGTCTAAGTCAACTGAAAACGGTCAACACTAACCAGTAAACATGTTTGACTCAATGCGTGCTTTAAAAACAGCTAAAAATAAACCTGCGTTAACAGGTTGTTTTTTAAAGGAGCGGGTCAATTCAGTCGTTAATTTTATTGTCATTTCAATCAATCTACTTAAAGGAGCAGGTCAATTCAATCAATACATAATATTGTCATTTCAATCAATCTACTTATGAACGAGCCAACCCCGCACTTTTCTACATGACTAACTTTGTTTACTTATACGTTCATAAGTTCGTTGGATTAATTTTTTTAGTTTTATTATTCGTGTAATATTTTTCAACTTTTATGGAAAACATCATAAAATATCACACATGAGGGTATCCTTCCTTTTTTTTATCTCCATAGTAAAATGACTAAGTTTACCTCAAAAGAAAAAAACAGATATGTTACTAATATTTGTTGGTCACGTATTATAGAAGTATAATGAAATATCTATAAAAAAAGTACCTTGATTCCTCCAAAGATGAGCGCATGACTTGTACGTATTATAAAAGTATTCACTGAACGAGAGCTCAGAAATAGGAATCAGTTTACCAACAACCGCAAGAAGCCAACTGTCCTATGAACCAACAAAAACGAGAAAGAAAATTTAGCAAAAAGATAATACGATTGTGCAAATGTATAGAAGCAACCTGATAAGACCGATTACATTAGAGATTAGCCAAAAGTGCCAACTCAGCCTAACTGTCCTTGTGAATTTTCCCAAGAACATGATTATGATGATCTGAAAGCAATCGTCTCAATTAACCGATATTATAATATGTAATGTATGTTTTAGCTAATGAAATAGGAAACAAAATCTCACTTGAAGTATAATGGTAAATCCAACAGTTCCCATAAAAAGGCAGCTGTTGGTAACTCCTTTTGAGTACATTCATCTCATAAGGCTTCCAAGCGTTAAACTCACAGACTATACGCATTCAAATTAAAAAGTCAAAATCCTTTTCGTGTTGACCCGAACCCAGTTACCTGACCCGCTCATTTCAAAATATCATCTGTGAAAAGACAAACACGCTGAAAATAAGGATTTTTTCTTTCTGGTTGCCTGCTTACTGGTCACTTGTTCCTAATTCAAAATATGTTTGCCATAAAAGTTGAGTACAAGGTTATCATATAATATGATAATATCATTACTTTCTTTCGCAACTTCGGTTCCTTGTATTCTGGCCCATAGCTAGACCAAATCAGCCTACAATAAAAAAAACAAATTATATCAACATTAGTGTAATAATATAAAATGGCAAAATATACTATAATCTTTTTGCAATGCAAGGGCATCACCTGCCACCGTTCTTTACCTTCACACCAGCCCTTTTGCATAGTTCAACTGTGCACGTTCGGCCTGCATGGATCCTTTATTTTTGAATAATAATGCCACATGAGTAAAACATTAACTCCCCAATTGAAGAACTTTCTCTGTTGGAGATCCAAAAACTTTAATGGGATTTCTTATTTTTAACTCCTTATAACTTATTTATTGGAATAAGTTATAACTCATAAGTCACATTATAAATTACCAACTTATCCTCTCACACAAATATCATCTGTGGATGTTGTTGCGGGCCCGTTTTAAGGGAATAAATGAAAAAATATATCATGCTTACAATTCTAAGCTTAGCTTGTTTCGAGCTCGGCTCATTAGAATTTTTAAAGCTTGAGCCATTAGGCTCATTTAGGCTTGCGAGTCAGCTCGTGCTCGTCAAGTCAAAATGAGGCTCGGGCTAGTTTATTAAACAAGCTTACTCTTAGGCTCGAGCCCGAGCTTGAGCTTATTATTCATGAAATATAATGAATTTAAATTTAAACCATACCTTGATAACTTGGTTATTAAATCACAGCAGGCACAATCTCAACTCCTAAACAACGATTATAAACCTTGCATTTGCAATACATTAGCGATTGCAATAAGCCCCAGATACTAAAAAACTTTATTAAAAAAAAAACAGAATACCTATAATAGCAAGAACTAGAGCATACCTGTGAGAGAGAGAGAGCATACAGTGATTTGGGTGAGTGATTCCAGATTAGAATAGAATTGGTGTTGAGATAGAAAGTAGGCGGTGAGTTTAAGAGTCCAGATCTGGATTTTGAATTTTGAAAGCCTCATGCCCACGTCATGGATAGTTAAAGAGATTCTTTAATTTCATAACTCATTGTACAACTCTTGATATTATTACATACAAAATAATATATTTAAAACCATAATTACTTTAGTAAATCAATAACTACAGGGAAAATTACCAAAATAGACAAGTTTGACTAAAAAATTATCAAAATGGACATGTTTATTTAGCCTACATCTCTTCAATCATTGGTTTTTTAACCAATAAACAACTGTCACGTCATCAAAGCCGGCTAAGCCTTAGCCTTCACCATCTCAAAATATTTAATTTTGGGGGCTAAATTTACACCGGCTAAGAAAACGGCTAAGTTAAGGCGGCTAAATATTTAATAGAATTGGTAAGTTGGTAAAATATTCAATTTTGGCGGCTAAATTTGCACCGGCTAAGAAGACGGCTAAGTGAAGCCGGCTAAATATTTAATAAGTTTGGTAAAATATTCAATTTTGGCGGCTAAAATTAGACGGCTAAATGAAAAGATTGAAGGCGGCTAAATGAAACCTTAGCCTACAAGCCGAGTTGGAGCCGGCTAAGAAGGAATCTTTGGAGCCGGCTAACTAAATAGACACGTATCCCAAAGCCGGCTAAGAGTAAAAGATGTCGGCTAAATAACCATAGATGTAGGCTAAGTTTAGCCGCCTTTGACACGTGTCGAATTTTTATTGGTTAAAGGTGGGACCCGTTACTTTTTATAAAATTTCGTGCCCATAAAGTGGAGGCTAAGGCTTAGCCGCCTTAGCCGGCTTCGGTGACGTGGCAGTTGTTTATTGGTTAAAAAACCAATGATTGGAGAGATGTAGGCTAAATAGACATGTCTATTTTGGTAATTTTTTAATCAAACTTGTCTATTTGGGTAATTTTCCCATAACTATAAGGTAATATAAATATATGCTAAATATAAAATTCTCATCTTATATATGCTAGAGTTTTCAGTGTTTTTTAATTCTAAGAAACAAAAGAGTCCTCATAATATTGGTACTTCTTATTTGTTTATGTTATGCTAGTAGGAAACCCGCGCGATACGGCGGGCGTCAGCGATAATTTACAGCATGTTACTCGTTTTCTGTTAATTTTTTAATCTCGTGATGTATTGTATAGCATTTATGTTAGTTTTGTTTTTCTCATAACTTTAATGTGTTCTATCTATGCCATTTACATATATCAATTAAATCATATCAACACAGTAATTTAAAAAAAAATCCGAACACACAAATCACTTTAATGAAAGCAAATTTAATCATACACTTTTAATTATTTGATAGTATACAACAAGGTAACTAAATATGTCTGCCGGTGATTGAATATCAATTTCACCAAGTTAACAACAATAAGGTTTTGATCTTTAGTCTACCATTCCCACTGATCAGCTAGGGTTAGTTGGCTCGTGGATCTTGATTCAGCCCCGAGACCGAGATACTCTAACTTGTGCCATTTGTGGTACTATTCTGGCAGCCACCACCACTAATATTTGGTGTTGTTAGGTCATCATTTCTGACCCACAGAACTTAAGAAATAAACAAGTTTACTACAAACCTGCAATGCCAGATTCAATCCATCGATTTCGTCTTACTCGAAATATGAAAAGCTGCAAAATGGATATTGTATTAGTTAAGTTATGGATACTAATGTAAATACATAAAGAAATCATTAACTCGTATATGTACAAAACTTTAACTTGATCTAGCAGGCACGTCTGACAGCTCCAATAAAGCCAAGCAATATTCATAAAACAATTGTTGAGGATCCATGCATTTTGTTATTTTGCCATGCTTCAAGGATCATCATCATAACAGCCCCGGGAAGACTTCGGCCCACTCGCACAAAAAACTCCAAAACACCATTAAAAGCACCTAAACAATAAAAAGATAATTATTTACCTGTTACTTAATCTGACCCAAACTGACTGGTATTTAGACTTTGTAATAAACCGATATTACCCCTAAACTGATAACAGCTGCACAAACCCTTTTAACAACTCTTTTAAAAAAATTGAACCGATCTAAAGATAATTATTTACTTGTTACTTAATCTGACCCGAACTGACTGGTATTTAGACTTTGTAATAAACCAATATTACCCCTAAACTGATAACAGCTGCACAAACCCTTTAACAACTCTTTTAAAAAAAATTGAACCGGTCTCCAGTATATTAATAAACAATTTCCAGTTTCACCCCTGATCTAACTGCTGCGTTTAAAGCCTAAGTAAAACCCACAATCTATTTTACCCTTGATATGCATACTTAACATGGCTCGTTTAAGCTGGCGAGGCAACTTTAGCTCCAAACTGTTAAGAACAGGAAAGTTATAATCCTTTTTTGACTTCTATGACAGATCTCCAACCCAAAAATGATATCATATTCTAAAAAAAGTTGCACCAAAGAAACATATTTGAAGCTGATAACAAAGCCATTAAACTATTCATGCAGTTAAGTTTTAGATCACTACTGTGTAAACAAGAAAAACACTTATGAAAAATTACAATGCGGTACTCATTTTATGATGAAATACCATCTAGCTGTGGGATTAATTTTGGTATGACACGGAATAAGGAGAGAACGCAGACACAAACTGAAATCTGTGGATACACACAGAAAATAAAAAATCGAAAACAGCCCGTCGTTCGGATCGGTTGACTGCAAACAGCCCGCCGTCTTTCAGGGTAATATCTATTATTAAGAAACTGCATATGATCAATAGAAATGCCTTTACAAGACGACGGATCGATTGCTGTCAAAATAAGGAACTGTTAAATTTGTCGTTTGGACAAACTCCAAAAGAAGAGACTTTAGAAGTCAAACCTGGACCGTTAGGTGCAAGTGCATATCACTTTTTATTTAAGGTAAAAATTTTATCCCGTCAGTCTATACAAGAGAAACATTAGCTAACCAACATCCGATCACAAACAAATTAATCGAAACAAACTCGTAAAAACTAACTGTGCAGTACTCTAAAAACAAAAAAAGGTCAGTGCCACCTTTTCGTTACTGACTCGGATTTGGCTAGATGACTGTTTAAACAACTCGATCATGAAAAAATTAAATGACTAAAACAGTTATTAAAAAATCTAGTTTTTGTTGAAAACAAAATTTTTGTTGTGATAACTATTAAAACTATAGTACATTATAAAATGTTGAGCAATGGTGTTGCAAGTCAAACCAAAACCAACCCGTTTCGAACCATCCAACCTGCCCAATTTTCCGGTTGTGTTTGTTTGCTACAAGTATTGAACTTAAAAACCTTAAAAGTTATATTCTTTGCAATTCACCCGGGCCCACTCTGACCCGTACCGTAAGTTACTCATTTTAACTCAAAAATCACTCGTTTTGACATAAACCCATCTTGACTGATACTAAAAGTTACTCATTTTTTACACAACCCCATTTTTTACTCATAATAAAAGTTTTATTTTTTAAATATTTCGCCCAGTTTACCTGGCAGTTCCAAACTCTAAATCAAACCATGAAACACGGTTTTCAAATCTGATATAGCAATCAAGTAGGACCGTTTAAAACAGAATATAAAAAGCATCGTTTTGAACAAAGCTTTATTCAAAAGTTTAGAATAAAACCTTGTGAAGCCGATGCCTATAGTAATCCACAATTGGGCGGTTATATCATCCAATTTGCAGTATACCAACAGTATCCGGAAAAAGGGAGGATCGTTGTGCAGATTACACATGGGGCCACCATAACTAAAACCTCACAAAGCTTCACCTAGCTGGGAAAAAAAGAAAAAAAAAAACAAAAAAATATCATATTTAATAATTGAATTCAAGTAACAAAGAAGTAGATAAATCTACTCAATTTTTCATTAACAGAATATAAAAATCACGAGCATCTCTCAATAGTGATGGATTGTAATGTGGTTGCAAAGATGTTTAATTTCTAACCTTTTGCACTGCACAAAAGAAATGAATGCAATAGTGCTTACTCTAGTTAACTTTATCAACTGTTAACAACATCTTAAACTGAAGAAACACCAAGTGACCCGGGGCAGATTACGGATAATCTGGGGGTTAAGTAATGTTTCCCACGAGTATGAGGTCCAGCAGAGAAGGTTGTTCTTCAGGTGACCTGCAAAACAGACACCGTAAGCTCGTCACTGAGAAGGGGGGTTCCTCCTTGTGACCACCCTCCGGCGTGAGAATCAGACTAGATTGCTCTGAATATAAGTGTATATTAAGAGATTGCTAGATAAGATAATGAGATATCAGATGATGTCCTTACCATTCCAAGGTGTTGGAGTATTTATAGCCGAAGGTAGGTTTCCTAGAAGGTACAGCCGGCTGAATAGTATTCCTGTTCTACCAACAGTGGACTACGCACAGGCCATGCTGGTTGGTGGATAGACTACGGCCGACAGTAACAAGGTCGGCTGTACACTGTTCCTTTACTGCCGGCTATGCACTGTTCCACCAACTGTAGGCTGCGCACGTCCCATAGTAAGGGTTGGTGAGTAGGCAGCGGCTAATAATGACAAACAGTACTAGAGGGTGCTCCTCCTCGTACTGTTGTCGGTGAGCTGTCACCCTGTGATTGGTTCATGGGCTGTTCTGGTCAGATCGTCTGTTCTGCCCATACCTTAGTAGGTATAGTACAAAAGATCTTCCAGAAGCATTCGGACTGGCTCATTTAGGCGGGAGTATTCCCGCCTTGCTCATTCCTTCATGTGACTACTGAAGTAGCTAGTGCCTTGTGCGTGTAGCCTTGCTGTTAGTGCGGGTAGCCTTCCCTGATGGCTTGTATCCGCAACTGCGGGAACAGGCGGGGTACTTCACCATTAGGAGGCTTTCCCTGCGGGTACAGCTGGCGTACTGCGCGTAAGGTTTTCTCTGAGCATGGTGGGTCCTGCGGGAGCAGTTGGTCGTTGCGCAGACGTCCCTGTTCAAGGTGAGTCTTGCGGGTCCAACTGGGCTCTGCTGGGACCTACCTCTTCAAGTCCCCCCAGTCCAATGTTCTTCTCATGAATTATTAATAAGTGAGGTGAACTTTTGGACTAGCAAGGGGTTTTGAAAAGGGTTTTTAGTTTTTAGGTTTTCCGTGGGGATTCTTCCCGCGGTTTTCCTGATGTCACGCAGAAATTCCCGACTTTTCTGCTTGATCTTTGGGTATGAAGCGGGTAGATTTGTAACCTCCTCGCAAGTCAGGAGCGTTGAGTCCCACTTGTGTGGATTCTCTATGGGGTTTTGGTAGTTTTCAACATATTGATCAATTATGCTAAAACCACCAATTCCATCTTGGAGTTTCAAACAATATAGTTCTCGACGTTCCCGTCATGCGGGGATGTTATTCCCGTTTCCGCAAGCATGGCCCAAAAGATCCTTCTTGGTTTGAATTCCCTGCAGAGTGCTAAGTATGTGAAGGGTTTTGCCTTGACACTGTACCCGCACTCGTCTTACGGTTACTTTACTTCCAAGGTATTCCTGGCGTCAATTCCCTGCGGGTGCTAAGTATGTGAAGGGTTTTGCCTTGACACTGTACCCGTACCCGTCTTATGGCTACTTGGTTGCCAAGGTAAGGGGTATTTTCCCGCTTACTTTTGAATCTTTTTGAATTTTTTTGAAATTCGAAGAGTTGGTGAAAGGATAAGAACAGTCCAAACCTCTGAAACGTCGTGCGACGGTTTCTTCTGACTGTGTCAGGACGTGCAGGAAGTTATGGTGACGTGACAGTACCTGGTCATTCCAGACGCTTTTTTAGGCGTGTGGGCCCGATTTTTCGAGCGCGTGGCCGCGAAATTAATGGTACGCGTCTTTTCAACAGCTGTTGCCAGCTTGCTTTTTGCCACGTGTCATAGTTTCATTGCACCTTCGATTTCTCTCTCCTCCGCATTAAATTCATCGCATTAATTGCGATTAGTATATAAAGGGGGAGAGGGTTCTTTGTAATTCACACTTTCACTTTTCTCTTCATCTTCAGAACGATTTCCGGTGAATACTCAACTTTTCAGTCGAGCATTTTCTCGAAATCGTTTTCTTTCATCTGCAAGATGTCTTCTCGTGATCTCGAATCTACAGCCCAGGAGGCTGGGGTGTTTGCCGATGACAAGAGTACTGCTGGCGAGTGCCAGTGTGCTCTGCCTGTCGATCTATATCAGTACATCGTCAGGAAGTTCATGCTCGAGTCTCTCGAGCTTGAGTTTCCTGAACCCCATCAGACGGTGCATGATGCCCCCAGAGGCAAGATCGGGGTATATGCTGCATTCTTTGTTTATGGGAATCTTAGGTTCCCATTGACAAAGTTTGTGTACCGTGTCCTGGAGAGGCACGGTGTGCACCTGACCGAGGTGCACCCGATGGCGATCGCGAAGATTCGCCACTTCGAGTGGGTGTGCCGGATTCTGGGCATTGAGCCCTATGTCGACCGCCTGATGACCTTCTACTCTTGGAGGTGCATCCAGGGGTGGTATACGCTGATAACCCGGATTAAGAGTTTGAAGATTTGCGCAACCGAGCGCAGTCTTCGCTCGTGGAAGCGAGAGTTCTTCTACATCTCCGCTCGCGCCATCCCCCTTGCCATGAAATTCAAGAATGGGCAAGCACTTCCCAGCCTTCACGCCTCCAACTACCAGGAGGCGGAATGGTTCTCGAAGATATCCCGAGTCCAATCTCCGGTTTACCGGTTTGCGGAGTCCGGGATGGTAATGCTCGGGATGAGCCGGGTGTGGAAGGATGCGGATGCGCGAAAGATCCCAATCGTCCTTGAATACGGTTCGAACTCTGTTCCTTACGGTATGTTCTGTTTCTTTTTGTTGATTTAGAATCTCTTCTAACTGCTTTTCTTTTATTTCAGAGGGGAACGACTTGCAGTCGCTCCTGTATCCGCGGGAGGCTGACAGTCCCGCTCGGATGGGTACTCGCGCTCTAGACGAGAACGAGTTGCCCATCCTAGAACAAACGGCGGATCGGTTCGTGGAGGTCTACCCGCTAGGCCACGAGATCCTGAGCGCCAGGCGGCCAGGTAAGGCGTTATTCAATCCTCGACCCCTCAATGTTGAAACCTCTGCTCGAATTCCTCTAATCTTATGTTCTGATGAGGAATCCGCAGATGGTCCTCCGTTGGTGCGGAAGAAGAAAGCTGCCGGCGGGAAGGGGAAGGAGAAGGTGGCCTCCACTGCCGATCCGGTGCCTCGGTCTGACTCGGAGGCCGAGAGCGAGGAGGTGGCGGGGAACCCCGGTGGTGATAAGACCACCGCTCCGGAGGCTGCGACGACTGTCACCTCCGGAGAGCCCCGGACGACGACGGTAAGCGGCGCAAAGAGGCCGGCTCCATCGGGTTCGTCCCCGCCTGTCCGTACTTTTAGGCTCAAGAAAACCCGTAAGTACAAACTTCCTTTTATCTTTTAACTTCATAGTTTTCCATCATTAATACCTATCTTCTTTGTGCAGGCGTGGATGTTGACGCATTCCAGGGTGGAGCGGGGAGGAGTACCCCCCCGCCCGTGACGGTAGGCTTGGTCAGCCTACCTGAGGCGACGACCCAGGCGGCTGCGCCTGCTTCCGCTGGTTCAGTTGCTCATTCCATTGAGCCAACTGTTCCAGTTGTGACGACATCACCGCCGGCTGTCAGTGCCATTTTTACCGCATCTTTCACTGAGCCGGCGGTTACTTTTGCTGCGGACTCCGCAGCGGCGACCGCGGCGGACTTCACCATGCCTCCTCCGTCATCGGCCTCGACGGCCGATCCTTCAGGTATGCATGGGGCTTCTCGCCAACCTCTGCCTCCTTCCCATCTACCTGACCTCTTGGACGGATTTCCCTTGGGTTCAGGTGACGGGTTTGGCGGCTATCGGCCTGTTATTGACCCTACAGGTGCGTAGGGTTCTCTTGGCCTATTATTATATTTTTTTTTTACATATCATCTTTTCCTAACTGCTTTTTGTTTTTTGCAGTGTCGGATTCCAATGAAGTGTATGTTCCACGATGGAACATCCGCCGAGGAACAACCCTTCGCACACCTGTGGAGTGCGTGGATTGGGCTCGTCACGCAGCTCCTAGTGGTGCGTTGGGGGAAGCCATGGCTAGCTACCAGGAGGGTAGGCTAACCAATGAGCTTCGGGTTCTCCTGGCCCGGATGCAGCCGCGCGTCGAGCTGCTTTGTCGTGAAAACGACAAGTTAAAAGCAGCTCGCATTCAAGAAGTAGCTCAGGCGCGGGCTGTCCGGGAGGAGAATAGGAGGCTCTCCGCCGCGGCTGCGGAGAAGGAGAAGGCGTTCAAGGCCCTTGAAGTTGAGGTTCAGGCCCGTCACGAGGCCCGTTCCAAGGCTGCCCAAGCTGTTAACGAACAGCTTCGGCTGGCTAAGGAAACTGCTAGGAACGCAACTGAAAGGGCCACCAAGGCTGAAGCTGTTGTTGAGCCTCTACGCCTCGAGAATGAGGAACTTAAAGCTAAATTAGAGGCGCTCCAACAGGCTCATGATGCCTTGGCGATGGAAGACGCGAAGAAGCTCCAAGAGATCCTGGACCAGAGGGGCGTGCTTGACCACACTGAGCGGAAGCTAAAGGGCGTCGAAGAGGCTGCTGCAAAGGCAGTGTTGCTTGCCAACCTCAATAAAAGTGAAGCCGAACGCGCCTGTACCCAAGCTCAAGCCGCCCTCCAAGAAGCTCTGGTTGCCAAGGAATGGCTTCTTCGAGAAGCGTTGTCTCAGGTAAGCTTTTCATGTCTTTACGCTTTTCTTTGTAAATAGAAAAGGTTTTGATACTTGTATTTTTTCATTTTTGTAGGTTGTGCATCGGGTCTTCTCAGAGACGTCTTATGACGATGCTATGAGCGCAGCCCTCAACGCTTCTCATGAGGATGGGGAAAAGGCCGGCTTCCTGCTTGGTCTAGGGTTCGTTGAGAAAGGCATCCCGCCTTCCAACTTCCCTTTGTATGATGTGGATACTGAAGCTGTTTATGACCAAGCAGTGAACCAGTATGCCGCCTTCCCGCATCCGGTGGTGGAGAAGGTGAACGAAGTCGCTGCTGCTGATGATGGGCTAGCTATCTTTAAAGCTTTCCTTGAACCACCACGCTCTACTGATGGAGCGGGTCTAAGTGGAAGTGGTCCTGAAGCTTGATTCTGAAGATCCCTTTCCACCATTAGCGTAGATTTTTGCTTTTGTATAGCTTCTTTTGTATGCGGGTATGCACCCAGCAATCTTTGTAATATTTGAATTTGATGGAATAAAGATTGTGTTAGTTCTTTGCCTTGTTTATTTTACGCATGTTTTGATCTAACTTAGCAATTTCTTTAGTACTTAGATAAGTTAACTTTTTAACGTGGCAAATTATAAGTTTGTTTCGCTTCCTCTTTCATGATTGTGCGGGTATGACCGTCACTTACACTTAGTAGGATGGCTTAACTTTACTTATATCTGACCTGCGTGGAAGTTTTCCTCATCTTTTCCTTTGAAATTTTCTAAGTGTTCAGAATAAGTTAACCTTTGGACGTGGTAGATGATAGGTTGAAGTTTTGCCTCCTTGTTCGTGATTGTGCGGGTAAGACCGTCACTTGCACTTACAAGGATGGCTAAACTTTACTTACATCTGACCTGCGTGTAGGTTTTCCTTAAAACTTGAAATTTTTTACCGTTGTGTTTATGCGGGTTTTGCCGCCTTCCACACGTAACGACTTACTTCTTCCCCTATTTATGCGGTGAATACCGGCACATCAGTGTGGGAAGTTCATAAGTATAAAGGTAAGGCTATTAACACATTGTGAAAGGAGAATCATTTCCATTAGAAGTGGCTCTAGGCCTTTTCTTTACAAGTTTGGAATTGATCTACATATAACATTTGCGTAATTGAGCTCCATTCCATGTTCTTGGGATGGGAGTGACATCGAGCCTTTCGAGCCGGTACGCGCCCTTTCCCAGAACTTCTTTGATAAGGTATGGCCCTTCCCAGACCGGGGCCAGCTTTCCTGGGCGTTCTTGGTTCGAAGCCTCGTTGTTACGCAGTATGTAGTCTCCTACATTGAAGTTGCAGAGTTTTACCCGCGTGTTGTAGTACTTTTGCATTTGTCGCTTGTAGTTCTCTTCACGCACTGCGGCTAAGTCTCTGCGTTCCTCGGTTAGCATAAGATCTAACCGTCTTTCCGCATCATTGTCTTCTGGCTGAATCAAGACCCTTGGTGAGGGTAAACCAACTTCGACCGGGACCATGGCTTCAGTGCCATAAGTGAGACTGAACGGGGTTTCTCCCGTACTGGCCTTCTTCAGCGTTCTGTTTGCCCAAAGGACGTGCGGAAGCTCGTCCACCCAGCCGGATCTGTGTTCCAAGAGTCTTTTCTTTATGCCTTCGACGATGCTCTTATTTGCTCTTTCCACCTCACCATTACCTTGCGGGTGTGCCACTGAGGTAAAGATGTGGGTGATTTGAAGTTCTTTCAGCCACTGTTGTAGCTTCTTGTCAGCAAAGTTGGTGCCGTTATCGCTCACCAAATTCTGTGGAAGTCCAAAACGACAAATAATAAATTCCCAAATAAATTTTTTGATATGTTTCGCGGTTGTTTGGGCTAAGGGTTTTGCTTCTATCCACTTGGTGAAGTAGTCGATGGCTACCACTAGGAACTGAACATTTCCTGCTGCTGTAGGAAATGGGCCTGTCACATCGATGGCCCACTTCTGAAATGGCCATGAAGAGGTGACTGGAACAAGTTCATTCTTCGGGCGGTGCGTGTTGGGTGCGTAGAGCTGGCAAGACCTGCATTTTCTGATGTATGCCAGCGCATCCGTATGCATCCCCGGCCAAAAGTATCCCGCGTTGTTTAGCTTAGCTACAGCAGCGCGGGGACCTGCGTGTACTCCACAGATGCCTTCGTGTACTTCCCTTAGGAGGTAGTCAGCATCTTGGTTGTCCACGCATCTTAAGAGTGGGCCAAGAAAGTTACGTCTGTAAAGGATGTCATCGATGAGTTGATAATTCAGTGCTTTACAGCGTAGTTTTCTTGCCTGTGTTTTTGACTCTGGTAGTGTACCCGCCGCAAGGTATTTTATTATTGGTGTCATCCATGTTTCTGTGCCGGTTTGGATGACACAAATTTGCTTGTGCGGGACCGATGGTGTCTCGAGGAGTTCAATGCTGATGTCCTTTCCTAAGTGGGTGAAGGCTAATGATGCAAGCTTGCTTAACGCATCCGCAGATTTGTTTTCACTTCGCCTGACGTGTATGACTTTGCAGTCGTTGAAATCGCGCATAAGGGATTTTGCTTGTGCGAGGTACAGGGCCATTGTGTCGTTCACGGCCGTGTACGTCCCGTTGATTTGGTTGGCTACTAACATGGAATCCACGTGGGCTTCCAAGTGTTTCACTCCCATCTTACGCGCAATTCTCAGCCCAGCCAAGAATGCCTCATACTCGGCTTCGTTATTCGTACTTGGGAAATCCAGTCGAATAGCGTAAGTGTATTCTTGGCCTGCTGGGTTGGTTGGTTTCAGCCCTGCGCCTGAACCCTCGTTACTGGCTGCTCCATCAGTGTAGAGTCGCCAGACATCATTGATGTCTTGTGCTGGAGAGGGTTGAGCCTCTTCCTGGCACTCTTTTTCCCGCGATGCAGGCACTTCCGCAATAAAGTCGGCCAGAACCTGGCCTTTTATGGCTGGTCTTGGCTTATACTTTATCGCGTACTCCCCCAACTCGATTGCCCATTTGGCTAGGCGTCCCGATAACTCGGGTTTGCCTAGAACGTTTGCAAGTTTGAAGTTGGAGAGAATGGTGATTGGGTGACCCTGGAAATATCGTCTTAACCTGCGTGAAGCGTGTATAAGTGCTAAGACTAATTTTTCGAGGGTAGAGTACCGGGTTTCTACGTCTGTTAGGATACGACTGACATAATAGATTGGCATCTGGATGCCTTTTCGCTCTACTAGCAGGACTGCCCCGATTGCTCTATCTGTTGCGGAAAGGTATAGGATTAACTCCTCTCCCGCTTTTGGTGCTGTGAGCGTTGGGAGTTCGATCAAGCGTGACCGAATCTCCTGAAAAGCTGCTTCCGCTTCTGGAGTCCAGCGGAAGTGCGTTTTCTTTAAACAGTTTCTCAATGTTGACACGAAAAGAAACGACTTATCCGCGTGGTTTGCCAAAAAGCGATTAAGTGCCACTAGTCGTCCATTCAGTGTCTGGGCCTGTTTGATGGTAGTAGGTGATTACATTTTGATAATGGCTTCGACCATTTCAGGGTTCGCTCTGAAGCCATCTTTAGTGACGATGACCCCCAAGAACTTCCCTTCTTCCATTCCAAAGGCACACTTGCTCGGGTTGAGCTTCATGTTTATCTTCCTGAGCGTGTTGAAAGTTTCTTCGATGTCTTTCAACATCGCTTCTGCGTCAGGGCTTTTGATGACCAAGTCATCCATGTAGACTTCCAAGTTCCTCCCAATTTGGGCATGAAACTGGTTGTCCATCAGGCGTTGGTATGTGGACCCGGCATTCTTAAGTCCGAATGGCATCATTTGGTAACAAAATGTGCCATCGGGCGTCCGAAAAGCGGTTTTGTTCTGATCATCAACGGCCATGTGGATTTGATGGTACCCCTTATACGCGTCCAGGAAGCATTTAAGGCGAAACGGTGCCAACGAATCCACCTTAAGATCAATTTCGGGTAACGGATAACAATCTTTGGGGCATGCTTTGTTCAAGTCCTTGAAATCTATGCACATGCGCCATTGTTTGTTATTCTTCGGTACCATAACGGGATTTGCAACCCAAGTTTGATATCTACTAACGCGTACGATGCCTGCGTCAAGGAGTTCCTTGACTTGGGTTCTACACGCGTTAGTTTGTTCTGGCCCCATTACTCTGCGCTTTTGTACGATTGGCGTAACAGCCGGATCGCATTTGAGCTTATGCTCTGCCTTACTTCGGGGTACACCAGTCATGTCAGCTGGTGTCCACGCGAAGATGTCAGCGTTTTTTTGTAATAAGCGCTTGAGTAAGGTGCGTGTGGGATCAACAACTGTTGGGCCAATGGAAACGGCCTGGTCAGGGTATTTGCCGTTGAAGGCCCATTTTTCTGGTTCGGTGATGGTTGGTTTAGCCATCTTTGGTTTGGGTTTAGATGAGACAGATGCGATGCATACCTGGGGAATGCCGGTGATCATCGCTACACCCTCAGCTGTTGGCCATCCCATCATGCCGTGGACTGAGGATACCACGGCGTTGAATCTTGCCATCCCGTCTCTTCCGAAGAGAATGTCGTATGTGTGGTGTGGCTTCCTCATTACGACAAAATCCACGTCTTCTGTGCGTGAATGATTCCCGTCCGTAAGGGTGACGGGGAAAGATAGGATACCCAGGGGGGTTTTGTGCTGCCATCGAACCCTTCCATCGAGGCGCAGATCGTTTCCAGGCATTCCTTGTCTTCGTCATCTAGCTTGTCGAAGAACTGCCTGTACATCACCGTTGACGAGGCGCCGTTGTCAGCAAGAGTGCGAGAAGTGATGTAGTGCCCCAGCTGGCTTTTGATGACGATAGGGCCTTCTTTGCTGGGTCCTCCTGGCACTCGCGGGAAGCGCACCTCGGCTTCCTTCCACGCGCATGGTTCTGTCGTTCGCCTTTTTCTTTCTCTGATCTTACCATGAACCATGTTGATGCTGATGTCAACGGGCTTTCGTCCGTTGCCTCGGTACCGGTTATCGTTCCTTCCTCCCTTCTTGATTGATGCCACCAGGTGTGCCAGTCTTCCATCCTTGACGAATGCTTCAACAATATCCTTCAAGGATGTACACTCTTCCGTACTATGACCTTTTGTCCCGTGGAAGTCACAGGATTTGCTCTGATCCGCATTAGGTCGCTGCCGGATCATTGGAGCTTTTGGCCATGGTAGCTTTTCAGTGGCAAATATCTCCGTGACGCTTTTGGTGAGTGGCGTCCACCGGTGTTTTTGGCTTGAAGGGTGTGTGCTATTTCTTCCGCCAACAAGAGGGTGAGAGCTGGATGAGGTGTCAAAGTTTACCCTTGACTGCCAAATACCTAGCTTCCTCTTTTTGTTCTGCCGGGCGATCCGAACATTGTTTTCTCTAGTCCTTTGCGTGTAGAGGTGTGTACTCTGGGGAAGATCCCTTCCCAGTTGCTTCTCCGTCTTGGCAAAGCGCTTGGCCGCCGTCATGATGGCATCCCATGTGGATGGCATGCCGTCCTTACCCGTCAATGTGCGGATAAGCTCTGGGTATTCGGCGCCCTGGATGAAAGCGGCGCGAACAAGATCTTCACTTATGTTGCCCAGACTTAGCTTTTTGGAGTTGAAGCGAGTGATGAAGTCTAGTAAAGATTCATCCTCCTCTCTGACGCAGTTGAGGATCGTCCACTGTTCTTCAGTATATTTCCTTTGTTGGCTGAAGTGTTGGCTGAACTTGTTTTGAAAGTCCGCCCAATCATATATGTGGTGGACCGGTAAACGATCGAACCATGCCCTGGCCGCTCCAACCAGAGTCATCTGGAACATATAACACCACGTGGGTTCCGTCCAGTTACTGACGGTTGCCCCCGCAATGAATCTGTTCAAGTGGTCGTCTGGGTCGGATAGACCATCATAAGTGCCAATGTTGGACATTTGTTTGGCACTTCTCGGGGCGATTGCTTCCGCAATGTCCCTTGCGAACTTTGACTTTCCTGCATTTGTAGCAGTTGGTCTAAAGGTTTTGGAGAAGTCACGCGGGTTTCTCTCCGCATTCGTTGGTTTAAAGGCTTCCCCAAAATTCCTTTTCGGTTGGAAGTCCGTTTCCTTACGCTTCCCTTTTGCCTTATGGCGAGGGTTTGCGTCGGTATCGGATTCTTCCCGCTCATCGTCTGAGTACTCGCACTCACTGTTCATATTGAGATGTTGGCGAGTACTGCCGAATTCGTCAGCCTGTTGAACTGAACGCAAGCGTTCATCCAACTCAGCTTGGAACTCTTTCTGACGTGCTTCGGCCCACGCCTTAACTTGATCTAGTGTTTGGCGAGGGACCCTCGTTCGTTTTTCCAACTGGGCATCAGTAAACCCTAGTGGAATATTGTTTACTGCACTTGCCCCGGCTTAGGTAACCGGGGTAGTGTTCGTAAAATTTGTATAACCGCCGGTGTTCCCAGTTGCTGGGGTTGTGGTCACCGGGGTTTCTTGGTCACTTACTGGCCTTGGGACCGGAGTAACGTTAACCATTTCTTCAGAAATTTTGAAAAAACTAAGAATTAGTTCTAGCTTTTATGCACGGATGGCGCCAATGAAGAAACACCAAGTGACCCGGGGCAGATTACGGATAATCTGGGGGTTAAGTAATGTTTCCCACGAGTATGAGGTCCAGCAGAGAAGGTTGTTCTTCAGGTGACCTGCAAAACAGACACCGTAAGCTCGTCACTGAGAAGGGGGGTTCCTCCTTGTGACCACCCTCCGGCGTGAGAATCAGACTAGATTGCTCTGAATATAAGTGTATATTAAGAGATTGCTAGATAAGATAATGAGATATCAGATGATGTCCTTACCATTCCAAGGTGTTGGAGTATTTATAGCCGAAGGTAGGTTTCCTAGAAGGTACAGCCGGCTGAATAGTATTCCTGTTCTACCAACAGTGGACTACGCACAGGCCATGCTGGTTGGTGGATAGACTACGGCCGACAGTAACAAGGTCGGCTGTACACTGTTCCTTTACTGCCGGCTATGCACTGTTCCACCAACTGTAGGCTGCGCACGTCCCATAGTAAGGGTTGGTGAGTAGGCAGCGGCTAATAATGACAAACAGTACTAGAGGGTGCTCCTCCTCGTACTGTTGTCGGTGAGCTGTCACCCTGTGATTGGTTCATGGGCTGTTCTGGTCAGATCGTCTGTTCTGCCCATACCTTAGTAGGTATAGTACAAAAGATCTTCCAGAAGCATTCGGACTGGCTCATTTAGGCGGGAGTATTCCCGCCTTGCTCATTCCTTCATGTGACTACTGAAGTAGCTAGTGCCTTGTGCGTGTAGCCTTGCTGTTAGTGCGGGTAGCCTTCCCTGATGGCTTGTATCCGCAACTGCGGGAACAGGCGGGGTACTTCACCATTAGGAGGCTTTCCCTGCGGGTACAGCTGGCGTACTGCGCGTAAGGTTTTCTCTGAGCATGGTGGGTCCTGCGGGAGCAGTTGGTCGTTGCGCAGACGTCCTTGTTCAAGGTGAGTCTTGCGGGTCCAACTGGGCTCTGCTGGGACCTACCTCTTCCAACTGGGCTCTGCTGGGTACTTCAATTTTTCATTAACAGAATATAAAAATCACGAGCATCTCTCAATAGTGATGGATTGTAATGTGGTTGCAAAGATGTTTAATTTCTAACCTTTTGCACTGCACAAAAGAAATGAATGCAATAGTGCTTACTCTAGTTAACTTTATCAACTGTTAACAACATCTTAAACATAATTCAAAAATGGTCCTAAATGTAACTATTTTCAATGTACATCAGAAACAAATACAAAAACCCCTTATGTTATTGTTGTTCTAAGGGAAAGTTGTCACAAATACAACAACCCCTTATGCCAACAAATATAGAAGCATGCAGCCCCTTGTCAACAAGACACTAAACACCTCAGTATACACTTACACAACTGGAAATAAAAAAAGATAGATGGCAACTAACCCTCCCTTTCTATCTCAACGGTGCAAATTTGAATGATTTTTAGTTCTAACAAATAGCCCTAATTACATACCATTTAGGATTCTCAAAGTAAATTTATCCACTTGCAAACTGAATGTGATAGAATAATTTCAAATCAGATTATGCACCGATTTCCAATCAGATTATGTACTAAATTCGGCATTACAGCCTCTCAGTTTCATCCTCTTAATTTTACCTAAAGAAAATATTGGTAAATGAAGGTCTACAGAAGCATAATCGAGTGTCCGACATAACAAATGAATGAAACTCTACACAAAAAACTCAAATGACATGTCAACCAAATCCATGAAGAATACAAATACTTATCTTACTTGACGATGAGCGGATGCAGACGTAATAGGCAAAATTCAATCATGCATCAAGGTGATTCAATCTCCAAATAGCTTCGCTCATCGCAAATGCAAATATAGTATCTCCAATTATCTTTCATAAGCGCAAATGCAAAAAATGACGACCTTAGAACAAACAAAAAAACAGTTGTTACATCTTTATAGATGCCAGAATTCTATAAAGTTGAAACACACTCAACACCGACATTCAAATCTGTTTCATGTATAATAAAGGATACATACCCGCCATTGATGGAAGAAGATATACCAAAAAATAACATCCTGCTTGAACTCCAATATGTGCAGAGTTTGTACCACCGGAATTTACTAAAATAATGCATATGTGCTTAAACTCTATCAACAATCAACGGAACCAAATACCATAAGTTTTGGCTTCTCAAAATTAAGTTGTAAAATGCTTATCTTAAACTTACATACCGTTAGTAACATCAAATCCATCAATTGATTTTCAATTTTGCTTCCAAAGCCATATACACCGTTATAGTTAGAAGAATATTGGAATAACTCAATCGGAAATCTAGGGTTTCAAGAACCTTCATAAAATCAGTGAGGATTTCAAATTCAAATTCAAATCAAACCAATTACTGTAATAAGAGAAAAGGAGCGGAAGATATAAACATACCTAGTGCTTAAGAGTGTTGTACACCATATTTGAATTTTGAATAAGAGTGTTGTACCCCGAGCTTCAAAAGTTGTACAGTTCTTAATTTTAAGAGATTTTGTTAAATGACTATTCTGCCCTTTCTATATGTATTATAACTAGCATTGTTACCCCGGGCCTGCGGTGCTAGTTTTGTATTATTACAAATATCGTTTTTATTTTGTGCTACTTAGGTTTAGATCAGATTTGACATACATGATATTTGCATTTTATTGTTTTGGCACATTTGAAGTTGTTCAAACCATATAATGATAAGCCCAACGTTTGAGTGAAAAATATAAAGTTAAAAGTGTAGGTGTACACCGTCTTCCTTTTCCTCGGTTTGCAAAAATGTGTCGGGTGGTTGTGTCGCCTGAATAATATTTTAGCAATATGTTGAACACATTTTTAAAACAATGCCATATTAAAAGTTTTAAAATAACAAATATTACCCTAGCATTGTTGCGGTGCAATTTATGTTTGGTTACAAACATCATATTCAATTGATTTGACTTAGTTATTATAACTAATAAAATAGTATGATGTAGGTAATAACATATATTTACATGCAATAGATATCTATTAGTCAGTACCGGCCCAACAATTTTGGAGGTCTAAAACAGATGAAAAGTTTGGTGGCCTTACCAAGAGTTAGAGAAATGATATTATAGCACTTATAACTTTTATGTTTGAAATTTATCAAGTGATTGGCATGTTTTGAATATGAGAATACAATATTTACAATTTTTGTTTTATAAAAGGAGTTTAATTTACGTATTATACAAATTAATGGAATATATATATATGCATACACACTTCATTTTATTTAAATTTATCGAACAACATGCTCCGTTTATGAATTATAAAGTTTAAATAATGAATAGAATTTTTGTGACAATATCTCTTGAAGATCTCAAGAGATGCTTCTTGCATAGAAATAAAAGAGTTATGCCGGTTTTATGAGATAATTGAGTGTATATTTATTTATTTTTTAGATTGGTTTGGTTAGCAAGCCCATTTTGTTTTGTAACATTTGTTTGGTTTTAAACTCATCGGTTAATATTTAGCTTTGGTTTCCAATAAATAAATAAAAAATTTATAAACTATTCACATATTAATTAGGGCTGAAAATTGGCAAAAATGGACTGTTTAAACCGAGGAAAAAAATCACAGCAAATCCTTGACTATGTTTTTTTAAATAACGTATATAAAATTTTAAAAGTTTTAATAATTCGTTTACAATCCTTGAAAAAACTAATAGAAGAAAATATATTAATAAAATTAAAAATTCTGATTCTTAAATTCCAAAATTGAAAATAAGAAATATATGAATAACACTTTCTTCCCCGTTGCCCGACGTTTTTCCGGCGATGTTATCGGCCCATATAAATCATAAAAATCAATCAATGAAAAAAATGCCATCAAAATCTGTTCTCTCACAATAGTTTTACATGCATAGCAGATCGATCTGAAAGCAGTTTGTAAACAGGATCGTTCGAATGATCCAGGATGTCCATTTTTGTTTTCGACTGATCCAGGATGCCATCAAAATCTGTTCTCTCACAATAGTTTTACATGTGGTTGACTTATATACATTTATGATTCTCGAAGAAATGATGTTGTTGTGAATTTCTGGTGGTTTTATATATTAGGGTATTGGCGGTGGTGACGGTTGTAGAGATGCGTCGTGTCGGAAGTTACAATTGTAAGACATGATACATATGTAGTTAAAAAATAATAACCGTCATGTATAAAAGAGTCATGTTTAAAAGAAATGATTATTTTTCGTATTGACTAAGGTTTAATTTAATTATTATATTATCATGAAAGCAGTTTGAATATTATTCCATCACTTTCAATGAATATCATGAGGATATAAAAGTTATTCGTAAATCGTAAAAGCGTAACAATAAAATTTAATGAAATTTTAGCATGGAATTATAAACATGTGCAATCTAATGTAGGTTTTTCTTATAAAAAGGTTGAAAAATAGGTTTGCTCCCAATTCTAAATGTAGTAGAGATAATATAGTATAGATAAATATATGCTAAATATAAAATTCTCATCTTATATATGCTAGAGTTTTCGCAGGGTTTTTTAATTCTAAGAAACAAAAGAGCCGTGTTCATAATGTTGGTACTTCTTATTTGTTTACTTGTTTATGTTATACTAGTAGGAAACCCGCACGATGCGGCGGACGGAGATAATTTACAACACGATACTCGTTTTCTTTAAGTTTATCGATCATCTAGTATCTATTATATTGTACTTCTGTTTGTTTTCTTACATCATCAGTTTGGTATATCTATGCCTCACATGGCTATTTCAGTTTAAAAAAATAGTGAACTAAACATGTATGGAAACATGGCGAATAAATTGTAGATCAAGCGTCTTCTATATTGGCTCAAATATGGGAGTGATATATACTCGAGTATAGAAAATTGTCACCACACAATCTTAGCCAATCCACACCAACAGAATGGAAAGTAATTTGGGAAATCAAAAGCTTTCCTCCAGTTGTCTCTACAAAGACATCAATGACGTACCAATGATACACAATGATGAAAAACTCCATAAACAAATATCAAACCAGTTAAAATTTAAAAGGTTCAATTTGAATATAAATATCTTCAAAGGTGTAAGAAATAACAATCCAAGAGACATACATGCTAGTGGATATTATACATATTCTTATCATAGTTTAAATTTTGGTAATTCTTGTTTATCAATGCTAGCCCCTAGCTTGGATAAAAGAGGGTGTTTGATAAGTTCAGTGTTAGCTCATTTTCTCATGTCACTATATATGTTTCAAACACCAATAATCAAGATGCATATGTTTTCAAACACAATTTGAATAAATGATATGGAACCTGATAATGATTTATATATGTGAACAAAAAAAACCCCTCTTTACGCTCACTTAGTTCATCTTTTTTTGATTCACATGGAGAAAAGGTTGGATTATTGCCAGCCTCAAACAGTGAAACAATCATGGCTACCATCGTCTATTCTTCAAAACCCTCTACAAGACTACAACCATGTCCCTTTCATCAACTGTGAGCAAACCATCGTATAGTGTGTTGTACATTGTCATGCTCGTATTGTTCGTTGGCGATTCAACCCTTGTGGGGTATGGTGAAACATGAAGTTATGCAATAACACCATAATCACGGTGGAGTTTCTTGTCATCTTGTTGATTACCAATATAACAGAACAAGTGAATAAAGATAATGAGATATGTATCGATTAACAATCTTGATGAAAGTACCTCAAATGAGAGCCGCATGGCTTCGATAGGCATTATTTAGAGTCGGTGTAGATATAATTCTTTTTCATGGTTCCCTTGACTCCTTTATAAGTTGTTCCACTATAAAAGCCTGCAAAAATTGAAAAATGCTAAGCAAAATAACACACGAATTACTCTAATCAACAAATTTCATTTACTAATTATGCGATATACATCATCATCATCATCGTACTCAGTATATCCCACCAATAGCAAAGCTATGGTAGGGTCTGAGGAGGGTAAGATGTAGACAGCCTTACATCTATCCCATAGGGATAGAGAGGCTACTTCCAGTGATACCCCCATACGGATAAAGAGGATGCAATATACATGAAACATTATATGAAATTATTTGGGATAATGCTCTATGTTCTTACAATGTAAGACTTAATTCTTAGTGTCATCATCAACTGCAAAGTATAACTTAAAATTCAAATAAAACCATAAATGTTGAGCAACTTGCCTGACAAAGTTTTATATATTTTTTTAAAAATCTTACGTCGAAACTGAAATAACCGACATAACTAAACTGAACTAACCGAACCCAACTCAAAAGCGTGGGTTTGAGTTTTGTTTTCTCAAAATCCAAAATTTCCAATTCAGTTTCGGTTTTGCATGTACATTTTTGTTGACATGAACTACTTTGAATGTTTACCGAGTATTTATTAAGAAATAAAAAAATAAGTAGATAAATTTTAACAATTTGAGTTAGAAATGTAAATGAACTAAACGTTCAAATATCGTTTCGCGAAAAGTTTGTTCATTTATTAAACGAACAGGCACAATCTAAGTGAAATGAAAATAATGCCTTTTACTACTCGGGCTCCAAGCTGGATTGACTCCCTATATAACACGATCAGCCTTTGTAAGTTTAAGTGCAAGGCCACGTGTCGGAATGCAGAGAGCCATAATAAGCAGTCTCTATGAAGATTAATATATTCGTTAATTTAGTTTCTCTTATAAATGTGTTGATTCCTGTTCAAGTACACGCGCACGTGTTTGTGTTTGTGTGTTTGTGTGTGTGTGAGAGAGAGAGAGAGAGAGAGAGAGAGAGATTATTCACCAAGATGAGATCTTGTAAGGCCCCGAACCCGGTAGCCCTACTTTAACGTCGGATTTACTCATAAACACAGTTCTTACAAATCAGAGTTCATTAAAACTTTCGCGGAATATCAAAACTTTCATGAAACGTTACAGCAATCCAAAACTTGCCTTAATTAAACATTCTTGTCTTTCAAAATAAACGTCATTTACATTAAAACATCTTGAGTCTTCAGATGCCAGTCTCCTATTCGCCCACCATGTGCCTGCTCAAGCTAGCTGTCTCATTCTACTCACCTGCGTGCATACTAAAAGTCAGCTATGCTGAGTGAGTTCTAGTTAATCGGACGCCATACAATACATACACATACATACATATCCGAAGACGCATATCCATACTTAACTAGTTACCCTTCTGTTCTACATACATACTTACTACCATATATACATACATATCTACAATCACTAACCTCAGTCTACCGAGAGTACGTTCATAGTCCGCCGTCTATACCTGTACTCAAGGTCGTGAACACGTAAAAGGTCCGCAGTCCTTACCTATGTTCACCATTCATGGTACGTGCAAGGTCCGCGGTCCTTCCCTATACCATCCCACTTCCACAACACGTACAAGGTCCACAGTCCTTCCCTATGTTGCAACCTAATTCATAGCACGTACGAGGTCAGCAGTCCTCCTCTATGCTACCACAGCACGTATAAGGTCCACAGTCCTTCCCTATGCTGATGCCTATCTATAATACGTATAAGGTCCGCAGTCCTTAACTACGTTGTCGTCTATTATCTGTAACACGTATAAGGCCCACCGTCCCTATCTACGTTTACATCTATCATCTACATTACGTATAAGGCCCGCAGTCCTTAACTACGCCATCACCAGCCGAGTCTATGTCCGACAGAAGCTAGAGGGATTTGCCATCCTAACTTACTATGTCGAACGTAGAACTCACATACCATTCGTGTACCTGTATACACATACTTCACATATACAATAATTACATTATAGCATAAGAACACTCTAGGCGTTCTTTACATCCTTCATTTAACAACCATACCTCTTGTCGTTACGTGCAATATCCGAAGATCGTTCACGCCCCGACAAGTATTCATTTGTAATATTCATACATCTTCGATATATAATATTCGTACCTTTATTTTTGACCTGACAGTACGCGCAATATCCGAAGATCGTTCGCGTACCGACAAGCAATCATTCATATCCATCACATATATCACATATGGCATACACTTATCGCTTAGGATAAATGTATTAACAACACATCGAGTATGCACACAGCCCCGAAAACATAACAAGGAATGGGGCTAGAAACTGAACACGGTTACGTTCACCGTTAATCGTAATCCCTTTACTCAGTTGTGCACGGCTGACTGTATAACAAGTATACATATCAATTAACTATCACTACTTATATCATCTTTCTAATCTTAATTACTACCCACAACGAACGGGGGTCCGGGGGCAGTCATCAGGCGAACTTAGCTTTAGGCGAAGTTAAACCTTAGGCGAACTTAGCTTTGCAGGCGAAGTTGTCATCAGGCGAACTTAGCCGTAAGCGAAGTTATCAATTAGGCGAACTTGGCCTCAGGCGAAGTTACCAGTTAGGCGAACTTGGCCGTAAGCGAAGTTATCAATTAGGCGAACTTGGCCTCAGGCGAAGTTACCAGTTAGGCGAACTTGGCCGTAAGCGAAGTTATCAATTAGGCGAACTTGGCCTCAGGCGAAGTTACCAGTTAGGCGAACTTGGCCGTAAGCGAAGTTATCAATTAGGCGAACTTGGCCTCAGGCGAAGTTACCAGTTAGGCGAACTTGGCCGTAAGCGGAGTTATCAATTAGGCGAACTTGGCCTCAGGCGAGGTTATCGCTTTGAAGGCGAAGTTACCCAGTTCGCGGCGAAGTTGCCCAGTTCAGCCACTGTTTGGTTTCTATCAACCATTTTGGCGATTTTAACACCCTTGTTATGGTTCGACATCACCCACTACGTTCCCCAACCGTTTTCGGTCGTATATATACTATAAAGCTTGGATCTTTAAACTTTAAAGATCAAGAATCATACATTTTTGTGCTCGCTTGGATCTCGTTTAACTTGTTAGTCACAACTAATCGCTCACTCTCTCTCGGATCTTGTTCGTTCCTCTCCCTCGGCCGCCGGCGATGCGTGTGGCGTGTGGTGTTTGTGTTTTGGAGTGTTAGAGGATAAGATGGAATGAATGATAGTTTAGGGTTTAGGGGATATTTATATCTCTTAAAGCCCATGGACCTAAGGCCCATTCTCATTTAACTCATCTCAATTAATCTAGGTCCATGATCCGCTCCTTACTAGATATTAAATAATTAATAACGCGAAATCACTAAACGTAACTTTCTTCATTTAACATTATAAATTTTAGGATGTTACAGATCGAGCCAATTTGCATCCAGTTCGGTACAACAGTTGAAACCTGCCTGTGCCCTTGATAATCTCGGTGCACAGATTTGAGGACTTTATGATACCAAAATTCTGTTGGTTTCTACTCATCTTGCATGTGTCCTAATGAAAGAAAAATAATAAAAAAGTTTATTACTTAATTGTATAAAAAAATGGTCAAGAAAAACATAGCTGGTAAGTTTGAACTTGAGTAATAAATCACCTCGAAAAGCTTGTAAGGGGCCATGTTTCCATTTGGGATTTCAAAACTTCAAACCAACGTTTTTGTGCTTGAACAACTTCATAGCTTAACCCTATGTCATAACAAACAGTTAGTATTAGATAATAAAGGTCTCATAACCTTGGACTCCCTAAACAAATCAGATAGCCAGAGAGCAAAAGGCATATCACAAGCCTGTTCTTCCTAAATCATTCATTCATATTACAACACAATAAGTGAGGTTAACATAGACCACACATGTTAAAGTTAGGTGACCACACATAATAAACATAACTAAAATGCGTTGCCAAGCATTACGAAAGCTGAGTAATTATGTAAATTGTTCTATGATGCCAATTTGGAAACCCACCCACTTATTTCCTATTCAAGTTATGTAAATAAAAATAATTTTGAATAGCCTAAAAAAACATACGCAATGGTGAAAATATATCGAGATTACGGTAGCTTCATATAGGAAATAACATAAGGTCAAATTAGTCATTAATAAAGATCTTTGACCAAATATATAAAATAGGAACGCATCATGTGATTTTCAATAAGAACTAATAAGTAATTACAATAAAATCATTTTTGTAAACAAATTTCCAGTAAACTTTTGTGTTCAAATGTGTGAACCAAACTAAGTTGTACGATGTTAAATAACAATATTAGATTTAAGTTCAAAACAGGTCTTTCTAGCATGGGTGCAAATGTATCAGACTGGCCCATTAACCTCTTTTTTTGCAAATGGATTCAGCTTAAAAACAAGTTACTTTCTTAACATAGTTGCAAACGGGTCGACCGGGTAAAGTAGGGTTGAGTCGGTCCACTAACACTCAAGCATACCTTCAAATCAGCACCTGCATGTAACACTTAGAAGCCGAGCTGCATATCATCAGCGTATTTGCAGCCGCATTTGTGCTAATAACATCAAAGCTAGCAAGTGTTTTCTGACTTGTAAGAGCATTCCAAACTATCAATCTTCCATCTTGAGATGCAGTAACTAAATGACGTTTTTTAGGAGTCCAATCCATCGAATATACCTGAATTTAATTTTTATGTTGAGATTAGAACATCATATATATAGCTTGCTTTTAACATACCAGCACTTTGAGTGAAATGGTAACATAAAACTTCACAAAACAAAGAAAAATACCAAAAAGACAAAAGGTTTTCATAAAAACAGTTCCGAAAATTTCGCTTTTTAGTTCGGTTTGATCAAACGAAGAACAATTACATATTATAGACAAGGCAATCAAATATTAGTGACTGCCAAATTATCTATAAAAAAAGAGCAAAAAGTGTTTGTGAGTCCAGCCTATTGACCAAAACAGGCTGTTTCGACCCGTTATCAACTCAAGCTTAAATCATCTTACGGGTCAATTGGGGTTTACTAAATTTAAAAATGGTTCAGAACGATTCCTAACAAAATATGTGCAGCTGTAAAAGAAAAAAAAAATCAAAAAACAACTTTCCTTACAACAAAACCTTCGATACACACAGCCACATAAAATAACCAAAAGACAACTTTGCACACATACACAGACAAAAAAATTGACTTTAAAAAACCCCAAACCTACAAATGTAAAAAACATAAACCCCAAAAAAATACCTAATTCTAAGTTTCCACATAACATACAAGCAACAGAGGACATCAGTCTCATAATCGACAGACAAATCGAATACAAGAACAACAGAGTCCCGGGAAAACCCATCTTATAATCTGAAACATCGTAACTGAAGACACAAGACGGACACCAGCAAAAACTCAGAAAAATATACTACATTACTCAAAACAAACTGAAGATTATGTTTACCTGAAAGAGAATAGATGAGAGCCAACAACCACATGCAAGAAAAATGAAAGAAACACAACTTATAATGTTACAGTAAACCACCTGGCATACACGTGTCTAAAGAAAAAACAATTCCAGACTGAGCTGGGCCCACATAAATAACAAAATTTTGAAAAAAAAATTTCAGCATCAGCGGCTCGAACCTGGGTGGGTAAACCGGCACATGGTATATGGCAGACAACACAACCATCACACCAAAAGAAGATCAATTGCTGAAGTGCGAAAATGTTAGCACATATACTAAAACACACAGATACTACAACGCGGCGCCAAAACTCCTAAATATACTTAACTAGTTTTTACCCGGCGCAACGCGCCGGGCGGTTGTTATAGTTTCGTCTACGAGTGTTGCTAACACGAAAACCTGCATGGATATGCAATAGAGGATCATTTCAGAATATGGAGTAACTGTTAGTTCAATGTACTTCAAAGGTTGTATTCAATACGGAAACTGGAGATACTATAGTAGTAAAAGGTGGATTGAATATTGCAGCAAGGAAAACTTGTTTGCAAACATAAACTACCATTTTTTGATTCTCCCATCTGCTCACCAACCAAAAATACACAATCTTAATGGTTAAATATGAAAACAATGCGTTAATTGTGGAGATTAAAGAACGTTGAACAAAATCTGTTAGAACCAAAACCTACAAAAACCAACAATAACAACAAAAAGGTAAACAAAGCCGGTTATCCACATGAGTACATATCATCATCAAATGCAAAGATAACTGCCTTTAATAATCGGATTAAAATATAAGTGAAAATCTACAATTAAAGTATTTGTGTGTAATTATTGGCCTACATCCTATTTCTAAACATCGCCTACAAATCAAGAAAAATTAGCAAAGGTCATATGGCTAAACCTATTGCGAACTTCGTTAAAGTCCTCTTTGTTAAGGTTTTATGTTTTCTCAGTTTGAACAATTTTTTGTTATAAAATTAGGAAACCAAACCGATTCAAAGTTAGCTAAATTGAACCGAAAATGATTGCTATTTGGTTCAATACCGGCTTCTAACATAACAGAATGAATTCTGACAATAACGATGATCATAAGTTTGGATTTTAGGATCTCTGGTTCCTTGTTCGGGTTCTTCGGTTTTATAATGGTCTAAACTAAATATTTAATGAACTATACAAATGGAAAACTAAGAGCCCACTACATGTCATGATGGTTTCTCAGTTTGAACTTAAGCGAGTTTTCTAAGATAGAACCAAATTACCTAATTCGGCTCGTTACATGCAATATTTTAGTGTCGATGTCGTTAAGTGATTTACAATGTATAATAATACCTTAACATCATGCGTTTTTGCTGCTTGTGTTAGTTGCTAAGGTTTATGTCAGATGGCTTCTCTTAATTTCTCATGTTTGTTAAGACTTTTAGATCACATACTAAAATAAATTTTGTTTTTCTCAATCACCATTTCATCATTGTTGCCATTTATGCTTTGCTAGAAATGCTAATTTGCTTATATGACACACAAAATGGGGACCTGTAATGAACCATGTCATGTCAGTTGGGTTTGGCTAGGAATGAAGTAGGGGTGGCAATCTTGATCCATGAGTTGTATCAAAATGTATAAAATGGGTCAGAATGGGTCAAACTAAAAAAAGAAAATGATTGAAACGGGTCAAAACGGGTTGACATTTCTCGGAATTTATTTTTATGGAACGAGAAAAACGGAAAATAAATTTTGGTATTTTTACTTTTTACGTTTTTTATTTATATTTCGAGTTATAATTTTTTAATTATTTTTTTTGAATTTTTTGGTTTTGAAATGGGTCAAAGACTCAAAATGGGTTGAGATTTCAAAACCCATCACCAAAATATTCAAAAAAAAATAATTAAAAAACTATAACTCGAAATATAAATCAAAAACGTAAAAAGTAAAAATACCAAAAAGTTTTTTCCGTTTTTCTCGTTCCATAAAAAAAAATCCGAAAAATGTCAACCCGTTTCAATCATTTTCTTTTAATAGTTTGACCCATTCTAACCCATCTTATACATTTTGATACAACCCATGGGTCAAGATTGACACGCCTAGAATGAAGCAAACTGAACAAACAATTAAACATACCCGTAAAGAAAAAAAATAAAATGGTTTTATCAATATTTGAGAGTTCCTTTTGATACCTTTCTTTCAGCTTGAGATCATGGATTTTAGGGCATGGGCCTGAATCCACCCACAAAAATCATCATATTAAACTTTGGAATC
>NW_027502084.1:0-31427 GCF_021521415.1 Bidens hawaiensis
GAGCTTTAATCTAAGGTATGTTTTTTGTCAACTTAATGTTCGTGTTATGTTTATTTCATCTGTTTTGAGTTTTGGTTTACGATTCACCGTTTAAAAGAAACGGAAGTCGTTATTTGGTTTTATAGTTCAATTGCATCTAACATTGCATCATCTTTTAAAATTGCATTTAGTTGAAACCGAAAAATGAATAATTTGCATATAATTCGATCCGGTTTGAAAGATGTTTAAAAAAAAGAAAGTCTTCAGCAACCAGGCATGCTTTTTAAAACTTTGTTTATGAACCTCTATTTTCTAATATCATGCCAGTGAATCAAAAATTAAACCAGCCCGGGCCAGTTCAAACTCAACCTAAGTATTGATTCGGTATGAATTTCTAATCTATTACCTTTCCAAAAAACCAAATTTGTTCCGGTTCAACTTAAATCTAATTGCTAGCATCTTGCCGAATTTGTTATCCGGTTTACAGTTCGGTTTCATCTAACGGGTTAACATATGTCTTTTTACCAAAAAAAAAAAAAAAAAAAATCAATAAGTCAATGTCCAGACCCGTTTATCTGTATCCGGTTTCAACGCAGCAAAACAATAATCTGAATTGACCCGGCCTGGTTCAGATAAAACCTAAGTGCAAATTCGGTATCGATTTCTAATCTGGCACCTTGCCGATTGTGCAATAGTAGTTTAACATTTAACTGGAAGTTGATATTAGTAATGTTTTTTTTTTCAGTTTGTGTTTTCGTGGATATCTTGCATCGTTTTGTTCAACTTAATCTAAGGTACGTTTATTTCAACTTTATGTTCGTGTCATATTTATTTTTGTATGGTCTTTGTTTATGTATTTCGTTGGATTTTTAGAGTGTTGGACCCTTTAGTTTATTAGAAATTATAGTTGTATAGGCATTCCCTAAGTTGTTATCTGAAGTTGCACCGTTTAATTATCTCAATAATGTCTGGGCCATCGAAAGACGACGGTGAATGCCAGGCCTCCCGGAAAAGGTCACGATACCCGTTAGGATCTGGTGTATTGTCGGTTAACGTTGTGCCCAATGATGGCGACAACCAGATTATTGTTATTAGTAAAAATGTTGTTTTAGGTTTGTCTGCGTATAAGTTTTCTGAGTCTATGTTTACACGTTCACGGAACACACTGTTGAATCGTACTAATCCTTCTGTCTCTATGGTTGGAACGTCTTCTGTTACCACGTCTGTCCATGATCTTGGTGACTGCACTTTGGTGTGCGAGTTTTGTGGTGCCCTTTTTTGGAACGCAGAACGATTAGCTTCCTTTCCAGCAACTAGGAGACCACGATATACCCAGTGTTGTAAGAATGGTTATGTGCGCTTGCGTCTTCCTCGTGATCCACCTGATCAACTTAAGCAGCTTCTAGAGCGTCAAGTTTATCTTGAAGGCATCCGTGCTTACAACTCTATGTTCACTATAACTTCGTTTGGTGCGAAGCTTGACCGTTCGGTAAATAGCGGATCAGGTCCTTACATTTTTAAAGTTGAGGGTCAAATTTCCCACTTGCTTGGGAGTTTATGTCCTAGTGATGGTGAACCTCCAAGGTTTTTGCAGATGTACTTTTACGACACCAAAAACGAGATTCGCAACAGAATGCAACAATTTAGTGATACTCAGGAGGTTAAGTTGTCTGAAAGTATTGTACGTATAATTAAAGATCTCTTGGATGTCAACAATGAGTTGGTAAAGCTTTTTCGTACGGCTCGCGATATTTGCTCTTCCAACAATATTGTTTCCTTTAATGTGTGTCTGTATAAGTCTGCTAGACAAGTCTCATACAATGCGCCGGCTCCAAACACTATTGGTGCAATTGTCCACGAAGGTGTGTCTGGTGCAGAAGATTTTGATATCGTTATTCATTAGAAAGATGGCCGACCTCAGCGCATAAATAAGCTTCATGGTCTTTACATGGCGCTTCAATATCCACTGTTACATATTTATGTTAAACATGGTTGGTCTCCTGATATGTGTCTTGCTTCTAATATTAGTAATCGTAAAAACACTTTCCTGACCCTCAACATGTACTACAGCTTTATGATGCATGATAGGCGTGATCATTACTTTTTGATCTTAAGAAGTGGTCGTCTTTCCAGGCAATATTTTGTAGACGCTTATATCTATATTGAGCATAATCGTCTCGATTATGTCCGGTTAAATCAAAATCTCTTTAGGACAGAATTCCTTCAAGGGGTGCATGATGCCATTTCTAAAGGAGACACCGAAGGTCATAGTGTTGGAAAGCATATTATTCTTCTGTCGTCGTTTACCGGAGGCCCAAGATATATGTATAAACATTATCACGATGCTTTGGCAATCTGTCGTGTATACGGCAATCCGCAGTTCTTCATAACATTTACTTGTAATGTAAAGTGGTAAGAAATTGTTCGATACATGAATCAGTTCCCATCTCTTAAGGCCCAAGACATGCCTGATATTATTAGTAGGATATTCAACTTGAAGGTGGAGGCATTTCGTAATTTCATTAAGACCGAGAAGCTATTTGGGACCATCATTGTTGGTGAGATATGTTTATGTTATTTATCATGTTAGCATCTCATATAAGAGTGTTAATATAAAATCTAACATATTTATTAACAACGGTTCAGATATGTATACGATCGAATTTCATAAAAGAGGTCTCCCTCATTGTCACATGTTGTTTTGGGTGTCACCAGTTGACAAAATAATCACGCCTGCTGATGTTGATCATCACATATCTGCTGAGATTCCTAATCCTAATATTGATCCTGAGTTGCACAGAATTGTTAGTGAATGCATGATTCATGGGCCATGTGGGCTTGCGAGACCTAATGCACCATGTATGGAGAGGGGCGTATGGTCAAAAGGATTTCCAAAACCTTATCAGAAATCTACAACATTCGACAAAAATGGTTACATTCTATATAGGAGATCAGCTGACGGGTTTTCTGTTAAAAAGAACAACATAGAGGTTGACAATGCTTATGTGGTTCCTTATAATAAAACTTTGTCACTACGTTTCAATGCCCACATAAATGTTGAATATTGCGGTTGGAATATGATGATTAAGTACTTATTCAAGTATGTGTCTAAGGGTTCAGATCATGTTCATTTTAAAGTAACTCGGAGCACACATACTGTTGATGCGGATCAGAACTCTTCTTCAGTAAGTTGAAATGAAATTGAAAATTTTGTTGACGGTCGATTCATATGCCCTCATGAAGCAGCTTGGAGAATCTTCAATTTCCCAATACACCACCGGTATCCAGCCGTTCAAGTATTGGCCGTGCATCTTGAAAACATGCAACATGTTAGTCTTAGAGACAATCAAAAGTTGTTGCATATAGTGAACAACTCAGCTGTTGGTCTCACTACACTTACCGAGTGGTTTACGACTAATGAACGTGACCCTAGTGGTCGTCATCTTAAATACATTGACTTCCTTTCAGAGTACAAATGGGAAGCCAATGGAAAATGTTGGATAAGACGTTCTTACAAATCAATAAACACGATTGGTAGGCTTGCGTACGTTCATCCTTCGTGTGGTGAAAGATTTTTCTTATGTATGTTACTGAATCATCAGACTGGATGTCAATCGTTTGCTGATGTTCGTACCATCGACGGCGTTATATACGATACCTATCGTTTGGCATGCGAGAAGTTGGGGTTGCTGGTTGACGACAATGAGTGGTCGCTTGCGTTGGATGAAGCGAAAGCTTGGGCAACACCTACAGAACTGCGAGCTTTGTTTGCACACATACTGTTACATTGTGAAGTCGCAAACCCATTAAAGTTGTGGGAAAATCACTGGAGATCAATGTCTGATGATATTACTAGGAACACGGAAATATTTGGTGGGAATGTAGGAGACAATGTCCCGGATGAGACATTATGTCAGTATGTACTTTACGAGATTGAATTTCTATTGAACTCACATTCAACATATTCATCTCTAAAAAAGTTCAGACTTCCGATGCCTAACACAGAATTGATTCATCGCTTAAAATATAGGCTACTGATGGAAGAGAAAAACTATAACCATGAACATCTACTCCAGCAACACCATGAGTATTTACAGCAATTAAACCCACAACAACGTGCTGTACGTGGTTTCAGCTTCAAAATCCAACACTCAAGTTTTAGTTTTCGTGTATGGTCATGGGGGTACGGGCAAGACATTCCTATGGACAACAATTACCAGCTATATACGTTCTCAAGGAAAGATAGTGTTGACCGTAGCAGCCTCCGGCATCGCATCGTTACTTCTCCCGAACGGCAGGACTGCACACTCACGTTTGAAAATCCCTATTGACCTAACTGATGAATCAAACTGTAATATCAGTAAAAACTCCTACTTATCAGAGCTTATAATCGAAACAGAGTTAATTATAAGGGATGAAGCACCGATGAGTGATCGTAAATGTTTTGAGGCTCTAGACAGAACACTAAAAGATATTCTTAATAACGGTCAACAATCATTTGGCGGGAAGTCAATTCTGTTAGGTGGCGACTTTAGACAGACCTTACCTGTTAAAAAAAGCTACAAAATCACAAATAATCTCTTCGTCATTACCTCGGTCGTACTTGTGGCCAAGATTTAGAATTTTCAAGCTTTCACAAAATATGCGTGTGCTTAGGTCTAATACGACATTAGACGTTGCAGCAGAAATTCAGAATTTCTCAAATTGGCTTCTATGCATAGGCGATGGCTCATCTGGTGTCCCTCATGCGCAAGAAAATGAAAACTCACGTTATCGAAATTACAAGCAAGTTCATCATTCCAAATAATGCTGAGTCTATTTATAAACTTATACATTTCATATATGATGAAAATTCTCTAATCCATCCGACACCATCAGAACTTGCACAAAAGGCAATCGTATGTCCAAAAAATGACATGGCTGACCACATTAATAAGATAATTCTCAACATGCTTCCAGGTGAGGCTGCCACTTATAGTAGCACCGATGTTGCAGTACCACATGCGAATGACAACCCTGGTATTGAGACAATCTGACCGGTTGAATATCTAAACACCATTAAGTATTCTGGCTTCCCTGCACATAATTTACAACTTAAAATTAATGTGCCAATCATGTTTCTAAGAAATATAAATCAAACGTCAGGATTATGTAATGGAACAAGACTTTTAGTAACGCAGCTGTTGCCAAGACTAATACAGCCCAGAGTTATCACGGGAACAGCTGTAGGTAACAAGTCTATATACCTAGAATTTGCTTGTGCCACGACAATAAGGAACAGCCATTCATTTTTAAAAGAATACAGTTCCCTGTCAAAGTGTGTTATGCGATGACTATCAATAAGAGTCAAGGCCAATCGCTAAACAAAGTAGGCTTTTATTTACCACATCCGGTATTTAGTCATGGTTAATTGTACGTGACGCTCTCGAGAGCTACATCACCAGAGTCCCTTAAAATACTCATTGAACCTGACACTAATAGCGATGACAACCAAACAAAAAATATAGTCTACTCTGATTTCCTTCAAGAATTAGACATCAGTTAGCTTAATGTTACACGGTTTAAATGCATTATATTAGATAGCCAATAAATAAAGGTTTGTAGTTAGTTATTGTTTTATACATATTAATAATAAATTAGGTAGTCAATAAATAAAGGTTGTGGTTAATTATTTTTAAGCATTATGGGAAGTATTTACTTATTTTACTTAACCAGGTAAATATGACTACACAAAAAATCGCGGCGATCTAAGATGGAACTAATGGTCAACCGCTGGAAGTTCGGATTGTTAAGAAATGGCAACCCTTTAAACGACCCGAGGCATGTTACTTACTGGTTGACATCAATGTAAGCAGACCTTTCTACTTCAAAAAAAAAAAAAAAAAAAAAAAAAAAAACTGTTACGGTTTACTCGGTTTTGCTACTCATATAAACTAATAACTACCAGAATTTTTCGTTTCGGTTCGATTTCAGTTACCGTTTTTTTGGTTCTTAACAAAATATAAAACCAAAAAAAAAATATTTCTAAGTTGGTTTGTTTTCTTCGTTTCGGTTTTCTTGGTTTTTTCGGTTTTGGTTCAATTTCTTTGGTTTTGTACACACTTTACCTTACACTAATGACTCTCAACACACTGAACTAACCTTTACAACCAATATTATGAAACACTTTCAGGGGGATGCAATCGAAGCCGTAGCTTCAGCCAAAAACGCGCAGCATATGATTGACATTCTAAACATCAACCACTGCTAATCAATCAAAAAGTACATATGCACCAACAAACGATACATGATGCGCACTGTTGAACACGAAGCATCCATAATCTTGGCCAAATACTCCCAAGCCGTCCCCATAGACAAAGACAACATTCCAACATATCATTTCAATTTCCTTCCATATGATCAACTAGACACTCGAATTGGCTCAAAAGATCTCTTAACAGGTTTTGCACATCTTTTACCCTAAGATATCTGAACACAACCCAATTTAATTAAAACGGGTCAAACAATCAGCCAAAACCCGATGGGTTTATTAAATAGCATGAACAACCATATTACTTACAAAACAAAAATTTACTTGATGAAAACCGAAATAATATAAGCAACCTAACATCCTTTGTTTACAACCTTTATTACAGATTATATTGGATGTCTAGTGGCCATAACTCTGTCTGACGACCCAGAAGAAAAGAAAAGAGCATATCTGACTCTAAAAGACGACAGGTACAAACTTACATTATACACACCATGTTTAACTCGATTCTTATCGTTACTTATAGCAACCCCAAAATCTTTTTTTCATATATAAACAGCGAAAATTCAGTAAGAGTCACCATATGGCCAGAAATACGAAAGAAATTTGATCAGTCAGAAGTCAAAAACACTGATGCTCCAATTATTGTTGTTGTAACATCAACGAAAGTTACCAACTTCGTTCGTAATGGTACACACAACCACCCTAACTTCCATTCAATTCTCTACAATCAAAATAACTAACTATGTACTAGCAGATCACAACGAAATGTAACTCAGCTCAACAAGCGCCACTTCAGTCTTTGTGAATCCTCCGATTCCAGATCTGCCACACCTGAAACACGGGTAAAACCATTTTAACCACCACTTTTGTAGCATAAATAAATACATCTTTTACTTGCTAACAAGCAACACCATACAAAAACATAAATTGCAGATACAAGCAGCTTAACTACCCCGCGCCATCGATACCATCAGCCACTGTATACCCCGCAATGACAATTCATGAAACAATGAATCTCTTTAACAATCAAACAACTGTAAGTTATATTCCCTTACATCAACCGACCATAAAGAAACACATAAAACAATACTAACAAATATTTATATTCTTATGCAGAGACAACAGGTCGAATGTGTTGCCATCATTAAAGACATCCTCGCAGGCAACAACAAAACTTGGTACTACAAATCGTGTAACTTATGCAAAAACAGAGCCTTCAAAACAGAGGCAACTACATCAGCCAAAGGAAAGGAGGTAGCAGAATCAGAAGACTTTTACAGCTGCGAAACTCATGAAATTGTTACCGGATACATCTTCAGATAATGATACATAAAAAACTACTAATTGATCTAAAGCATAGCATGTAACTGTTGGTATATATTCGGTGGAAGGTGTTTTCGGTCATATTACTTACACCTAATGCTTGCTAGGTGCAACTTAAAATCCACTCGCTTCTTTGTTTAAGCTATCGTTTTATCATCTGTAACACATATGCGATCACTCAAACGTTGCACACAATTATACATAATATTTTTTTTCCTGGTGTCATGTGATATCGGTCAATATAAAATTCTATCCATGGTAAAACGGGTCTTATTAACACCCAATGACGAAATCTAAAGGAATGTATATATCGTTAACAAATAAACAAAACACAAAGTTTTTATGGTTATAGAATCAGTTAATACCCTAAATATATATATTTTACTTACATTATAAACTGACAACAAAATCAGATAAGAGTTGATACCATTAAAGTTAGTATCTTTCATATTTATGTAATCTAAAATTCACATATACCTGTATGACAGGTACTGTGTATCAGCCCTACATGAAGATGCAACAGGCAGAATAACCGCCACTTTCTTTGACGAGCCCATGGCTGCCTTGGTAGGCGAGAGTTGTGACCAAATGATCAAGAAGGAAAGCTACACAATAGCTAAAGAATGCCTAGCAACGTTCAGAAACTCATTGGCAAAGAAATGAAATTCCGACTACAAAAACACCGTGTAGATAACAGGAAGCCAGACACATGTGTCATCAACCGCGTTTGTAACCTTCCAGCCCATAACAGCTACTGAAATTCAAACTACGAAACTCCCACCTCCAACGCCCGACAAAAAATCATCAAAAAGGCAACATCCCGACACAGCAGGTATCACACCCAATCAAATTACATATGAGCCAATGTATATACTACACCTATTACGGTTATCTTATGCTAACTTATCACCATTTTCTGATAAACACAGGAACTGACTCGCCTCCAATGAAGGAGGCGAAAAATTAGTTGAAGTAAAACAAACCTGCTTTTTTTGGGAAACTGCAAGTAAGTTACATGCAATACTTTCATAATTAAGAAACGAATGAAAGATAATTCAAAAATACTAACACTATTCTTCATGCCAGATTATAATAACCAAAACAGTTTCCATAAACTACATCTGAAGACTAAAACAAATGTCCCTGCTATGGCAATAAATAAAAAGTTTGAAACCACATCAATGCAAACCATGTTTTGGCAAATGATGACTTTTTAAAAACATCAGAGAAAGATCCCAAAACATAACTGATGCAAATGGCAGCTCTTGAAAATAATAGTCAGCCACAACTTTAGACTATTAATATGTATGCCCATAAAATTGTAAAATGTTTGTCAAAATTACATTGTAATGATGTTTTATATCTTATGGGTGTAATATTTTGCAATCAACCAAGCCCGGCGCAACGCGCCTAGATGTTGCGCCGAGTAAACATCTAGTTAGACATAAAAGTGATCACAAGGCTGGCCGGAGTGAAGAAATCATCTATTCTTGGATTAAATAGATACCTCCAAAAATTAATATTTTTCAGAAACTGTCGAACAGTTGTAACTAAAGTAACATATTTATTAAAAGAGAAGATGCTATATTAAAAACTTGAGACGTTAAAAGTCAACTTTGAATTATCACCTTTGGAAAGTCAGCTTTTGTTTTGCGTGACTTCGTCTACAGTCTACGAGTTGCCAGACCTTAGTATAGAGATTAAATGGCATCTAGGCCTACGTCGACTCATTATGCGCCGTACTATAACGTTAGTTAGTTTGGCAATTTTATAGTAATTCTCATACATGACTTGCTTAAAATCCATGAATCTTGCAATTTGGGGTATAAGAAAAACTAGGTGTTATATGGGTTCATTCTTACATCGTGTTGGTGTATTTGGAAAGCAATGAACGAAGTAATCTTTTAAACTAAGCCGGCTGGCTTTGCCAAAACAGTTCTTAATAATCTCCAGGGTGTACGTTCTCAATACAATACAAAACTTGAATCCACCTTGAAGGACGTATAACCTGGAGATTAATTGCAACTATGTGTAAATTGCAAAATTTATCCTCCATGTCACATCTCGCTTGGAGAATTTTTTAGGTTCGGACGGTTTGGTGATACAGTAAGGTTAAATGGTATGAATATAAAATCAAAATATTGTAAATTATCATTATTCATTTGTTTTTTAGGAATATTGGAGTTTAATAATCTTTATTGAATGATATTGGCCGATAATAATCCATATTCATTTTATCGCTACTGACGGTCCCAAATTCAAAGAAGTTGGCCCCCAATGGTCCCCCGTTAAAAAGGACTTAACGATGTTATACTTTTTTCCGAATTTCAAACTAACTTTTTGGGGCTATCAATTGGAAGGAAGATAGAGTCGAATGATATAAAACTTAGCTCCAAACAATTATCCAAACGACTTGATTTTTGTTAATTGTAAGTTCAAACACCCGAATTGAAGTATTGTTTCGTCATTTTGAAGCACTGTTTTGAACTAAGTTTTACATCAATCGACTCGTATCCTCATAACGATCAAAAGCCCTAAAACATTGGTTTGAAATTCAGAAAAAACTATAACGCCGTTTAGTCAATTTTAACGAGGGGCCATTGATGACCAACTTTTTTGAATTTGGGACCACCAGTGGCAATAAAATGAATAGTGATTATTATCGGCCAATACCATTTATTAGGGATTATTAAATCCAATATTCCATTTTTTTATCATTGTCACGTTGATGATGATTTAGGTGTTCCTAGGACCAAGTTGTAAGTTTTGCTTTTGCATCTAGAATAGACGTGCACAAAAAAACCGGTTCCGGAACCTAACTGGTGGAACCGAACCGGAACCAGTTCCAGTTCCAACCCGGTTGGGACAATACCCGGTTTGGGTATTTTTGTACCCGAAAATCGTACCCGGTTCTCCTATTTGTATATCAGTATCAGTTCCAACCCGGTTCCTACCCGGTTCTTAATTGGAACCAGTTCGGTTCGTACCTGGAAAAACCGGTTCCGACGGGTTTTTTTTGAAGGGTCAAACAAAAGTCAAACTAGCCGTTGGAACCGGTTCCAACGGTAATATAGCCGTTGGAACCGGTTTTTGAGACAATAGATCCGTTGGAACCGGTTCCAACGGTAATATAGCCGTTGGAACCGGTTTTTTGATGCCCAAACCTATATATAACTTGTTTCCGCCACTTGTTTTACCACCAAACTCAAAAACAAACTAAAATACTACTCCTTTAGCAAACCCGTTCCTTTACCCGACCATCCAACTAAATATTATTATGGCACCCATCAAAAAAACTAACAAGAAGGCTATGAAAAGTGCTTTTGTTGCCCCCGTTCCTGTTACGGAGGACCCAAGGGTTGTTACGGTAGTCAACCATAACCGCAACCAAGACATATGGAAGAATTGGGATTTGATTGTGGATGACGAAGGTTATCAAAAGGCTCGTTGCAAACTATGTGGTTCAATATTAAAGCACGATTCCAACTCTACTTTGAGAAAGCACATCGAGAAGCCATATTGCAAGGCGTTGAAAGGGATTGGCACGACCGATCAAATTGACTTGGGTAAAGATGGTACACTATTTCGTTACAACACGACTCAAGTTCAAGATAGAATGGCAAAGTTCGTTATTCAACGAGGTTTGCCGTTTAACCACTTTGATGACCCGGAGTTGACGTCGTTGATTCGCGAAACTCTACAACCGAGATACACACATGTAAGTCGTACTACCTTAAGACGTCATTGTATCAGGTTGTGGGAGTGTGCTAAAAAAGAGTTAATCGAGTCTTTTCATTCTTTAGAAGCCATGGTTAGTTTAACTACCGATGTTTGGTCGGCACCACACGGGTTGCCCGAATCATACATATGTGTCACCGCTCATTGGGTTAATCCGGTGACATATCATCAACTTGGTTGTTCAAATAGGTCTTGACAATGAAAACATTTGTGATGATTTAAAATACTTTAGACTTATGTTACAAGATGTCTTCAAAAGTGGTAAAAGAAGACATCTTGAATATAAGAACTATTGCAAGTCGGTTGAAAGAAAGTATTTGGGGCCGAATTGGGACGTTCCAACCCGTTGGAACTCAACTTGTCATATGTTAAAGTGTGCTTTTGCCCAACGCCAAACTTTACAAGGTTTTCATAACAATCTTGTTGAAGAACGCGAGGCCGATATGTTTCCGGAAAGTGTTTGGGTCCAAGTCGGTTATTTGTTGGAGTATCTTGACGTGTTCAAAAAGTCAACAACAAAATTATCGGGAGTCTATTACCCTACTAGTTGTTGGGTTTTGCAAGAATTGTACTATATGTCTTGTGTTTTTAAAAGCTTTGCGGAGAAGAACAAACTCTTCGAAAATATTGTTGCGGTGATGAAAGAAAAGTTCATAAAATATTTTGAAAACATACCGCCGGTCTTTACTTGTGCCGCCGCATTAAACCTCTATTGGAATGTTAATGGGGTTGAAACAACGATTGAGGAAATATTCGACAACTTAGGTATGCACGAGATTGACCCGAAGTTGTCGACGGAAGCGAAGGACAAGTTCAACAAAAACCTTCAAGACCTTTATGACCATTATTTTCAAATGTATTGTCCAAGCACGAGATCGTCTTTTGTGAAAAAAACAACAACTAGTAGGCCGTGCAATGACCCACTTATAAACTTGATGAATGGGATTCATGAATCGGCATCTAAGAGGCAAAGAGGAAACACACCAAGTAGCGAACTTGGTCAATATAGTTGAGCAAACTATGTTGAGGGCGCAACGGTCGACGAAATTCGCAATATTGATTTGTTGGCTTGGTGGAAAGGTAAACAAAACGAATTTCCCATTCTATCCGCCATGGCTCGTGATTTGCTTGCCGTACAAGCCTCAACGGTTGCTTCCGAATCGGTTTTTTCTCTTAGTGGGAAGGTGTTATCTATGCGAAGAAAAAACTAACTCCCGAGTCTCTAGAGGTTTGCATTTGCCTAAAGGACCATTTGGATGCGGTGGATCGTGTACAACACAAGGCGAACTTTGAAGACGAAATACCAATAGAGCGTCATATTCATGATGAGGAGGCGGAGGACGGGGTTTCTTCCGATAACGAAGACGAGGGTGAAGACGAGAATGAAGACGAAGAAGAGTTGTAATTATTTGTTTTGGTAAAATTATTTGTAACTTGTTCAACTAATATTTAGTTTTGATTTGTTTTATTATAATTACTTTTGTTACTCATGATTAATTTTTGTTACTTTTTTAATAACGACGAACATTTTATTTATTTAAAAAATAACTATTACAAACATTATTAAAACATAAACGATACTAAACATAACAACTAAAACATAAAAAACAAAGTCCGTCGTTTTAATCCGGGAATACTTATTTTTGGGTTGTAGAGCCGGACGACTCTCCCACTTCCGTTTTTTTAGCTTCCAACCTTCTTTTCTCTCGACAATACTTATTCGTATGTTTTCGTAATGTCGAGTTGGACCCTGCTTTAAGAAACTTCGAGCAATATTTGCAACGTGCCAACTCATGTGAGTCGGTCATGAGACACAAATCGTAATGAACCCAAACATCGGGGCATCTTGTTGTTTCGATCACCATAACAACGTCATCATTAGTTGCCATTTGTTGTCGGTTTAAGGTTAATTGTGGTTTGGAGTGTGTTTTATAGTTTTGGAATTGGTTTAACAAGTACACAAACAAACCTTGCTATTTATAGTAAAAAAATAACCTATTTGTAGTTAAAAAACCGGTTCCAACGGTCAAAAACGGCTATATAGCCGTTGGAACCGGTTCCTAACGGCTACAATATTTAAATTTAAAAAAAAACCGGTGGAACCGGTTTTTACGTAACAACCGGTTCCGGTTCATACCCTACCCGGTTCTTAAAAGTTAGCATATCTGGGCATCGGTTCGGGTCGGGAACCGAACCGGTTCTTGATTGGAACCAGTTCCATTTTACAACCCGGTGTGAAAAAACCGGTTTCGAACCGGTTCGGGTTTTCCAGTTGAACCCGATTTGTGCACGTCTAATCTAGATTCATCATTTAATTTTAAATAAAAACTTTATATTTGAAAGTTTTTTAGACAACCTAACAATTTAACAAATGTGTCCTTATTTGACTATCTACCAAGTCTGGTTCATTCGCAATGCCTTTGATGCTATATACTCATTTAGTTCTATTTCTAGCCTCAGAAAAAACTTCAACTACAAGAATTATTCACACATTAGTCTAATTGTATGCCTGCCAAGCAAAACCAGTGTTTGATCAAGTTGGTTGCACCTAGAGATGGACAAAAATGCCCAAATCAGGATCCCAACTGAGTTAAAACCCAATCTGTACCCAGTTTGGTCATGCCAGGTTCTTATCTAACCTGGCTTCATAACCAGGCATAACTATGTTTTAAAATAACAAGAAAGCAATGTTTAAAATCACACATAAGTTGCATTACTAAAAAAGAGGTCATACAACACAAAAGTCGCACTTGTTTAAAAATAAAAACAAATAACTGCTTTCTTGGTTAAACTGCAAAAACACCTTAGAACCCGATCTTGGTTCTGCGCCAATGCCTGCGCTTAGCGTTATACCTAAATCAAATTATAAAAAAAACATGTAATTAGAAAACATAAACCCACTACGTAATTTTGTAGTATATGTTAAAATACCTTATGGTATTGTCAGTCCTCATGCGAATCCAGTGAGGAATAGGTCTGTTTTGTCTCATCTTTTTGCCAACTTCTTCTTAATCATAAACGTCTTGTGTGACGGCTGCATATAAGATGAACACAAGGTTAAGCTGCTATTTGTTCAATAACAACAACAATATGGTTGCTGATATCATAGTCCTAACATCAAATGATAATCGCAACTAGAACATAACTTAAACAAAAGTGTTTTACCACTCAAATGTGAACCCAACAATGGTTGATTAAACAGATGGTCCATATTATAGTTTTGGTCCCAACTTTTCAAATATTATGGGTTTGTTACTCAATGTTTGCTAACCCGTGAGTGGATGCCACTTAAATTTCTACTAAGATTTGATTAAATGAATATTATACATATCCCTTTATTAAAACAAAAAGAAATTAAATGACTATTTGTCTTTAGTCTTTTACCTATAAATTCATGAAAATTTATGGTTTTAACATAGATTGTCACACATTCATGTGTTTTGGGCGTAATCATGGTACTAGATGCCTTATAAGTCTTTTCAATTATAAACAACGAATGATATGTTACGTAAGCAACCAAGCCCAAATAAGCGGTTGGGCAAAATTGTTCAAAAAACATCCCTACCTCTTGCATAAAACATCATTAACTGTCTATAATTAAAAAGACTTATAAGGCATGTTACCTAAACTGAATGAAATGGTGAGGTGACAGCCTAGTATCAAAATCATAATTAAAACAATCACCTCATTACAAACTGATAACGGAAATATCTCCTATGCAACTCGAATCCTCATAACTTAAATATAATAAACAAATATCAAAATCGACTCAAAACAGTGTTTGATCAACAACATTGGTAGAAACAATCAAACAAGATAAAATTCAATAACTTGTAACTGTGAAAGCCTGCTAATCCACCCCAATAGAAATGAGATGTATCAAAACAACTAACAAAACACAAAACCCAAGATCAAATGTAACTCTATCTTAATAAAAAACCAATCACAAACTATAAAGTTCTCATGAAATCAAATAATTGCATAAAACCCAAAACAATTTCGATACAAATAACACAGAACAATATTACGGAAAGAAAAGTTACCATGGCGTTAGAAAGAAAAGTGAGAGCGGCGGCGTGAAGCTCAAATGCTAAAGAAAGAAAGAGGTTTAAAATAATAAAATATGTAGCAAGCTAGGTTTCAGTGGGAGAAAGAAAAGGGCTCAAAGCCCAGTTACTATGTGGGCTTCTGCCTTCTGGAAACAAGTTAAAGACCGGTCAAACCATGAGCTACGTGTAGAGGTGCACAAGAAACCCGAATTCGAACCGGACCCCAAAAAAAAACTTCGAATCGGTTTTTGTTATACCCGGGGTTTCTAATACCTGAATCCGTACATGACCCTACCCATAGGGTACAGATAGGGTATGCATTTCAGTACCAAAACATGTACCCGAACCGGATCCGATTTGTACCTCGTAATGCCCGAAAACCGGAACTGATACCATACCTGGATCGGGTTTTTCCAATACCCAAAACCAGGTTTTTCAAATACCCGATCTATCCCTGGAAAAAATACCCCTAGAGAGTGCAACCCTTAAAAAAATTCAATCTATATCTGAAAAATACTCGAAAAAAAACCCGAAAAACCCCAAAAATAGGGTTTTTCAATACCCGGATTTAGATTACCTGGTTCTATACTCGACCCGAACCCGATACACAATGTATGGTTTTTAGAGGCAATACCTGGACCAAAACCCGACCGAGGGATGGTTCTACTAGAACCCGGTTCCATACCCGGAACCGGGTATTTCAAAAACCCGATTTGTGCACCTCTAGCTACATAGGATTGATATGTCAAATAAAATTTTTTAAAGGAGATGAAAGTTCAGGGGAGGGGGTGTGACAAGTAGAGGAGGAGGTACGTTTAGCCTATCCCTTTGGGATTTTCCCCAGGATCTTTATGATCAAACCTATTTTGGGGTTATCCCCAGGATCTTTATGATTAAACCTATTTTGGGATTTTCCAATCATTAGGATAACCTAATCATCTCAACTATTATCTTAACATATCTTGCAGGATCTTAAGGTTCAGTCCAAGAAAAAGGTTATGACAATTGATTGTCTTCAAACTTCAAAGATCTCTAGTTCTTATCCATATAGACCTCATCCTATCCAAAATAGGATTCTTCCATCAGAGATATTAAAAAGTTTTCTTAAGAACAGTTACGGCTTCGTTCCGAAACTCAGGATCCCTCCACCTTGAATTGTTCATTGTATTACAAACTGAAATTAAAATGGTTCAAAAGAACACCACCACATGACAAAGAAAAGTGAGTTGTTTAGAGTACAGCCATATCGAAAGCTAGCAAATAAAAACCATTAGACAAGAAGGGGCTCAGACCTTGTCTTAAATATCCACCATTGCCCTTCTGTGAAGCCTGCAACCATCCCGGCATGCATGACCTTGTCACCATCGCCAGTATCAACCTTAGCATCTCCAACCTTGTTCTGAACAGTCTTTCTCGTCTCAGCAGGATCTAAGACTCAGCGCTTAGCTTTTCCTCCCTAACCTTCAGACCTTTGAGATCTCAGGATGCCTTATCAAACCTAGGATTCATGGCCACTTCCATCAGCATAACCCCGGCACGGCAAATGGAGTGAGAAACAAATAATTGAAGATGCATTTTAAAATCCTACAGCTCATTGGCATAAGCAGCCTTGATTGCCCCGAGATCGTTCTTCAGCCAGACACATAGCTCAGACTCCTTTTTAAGACAAAGGGATTTAGCCTCGTTGATCTTGGAAATGTCGTCCATTTTCTCCCTACATGCCTCAAGCTCCTACACAATGCTGCTATGGATCCTCATGATCTGCTCAGGTCCCTGCAAAGATACAAACATGTTAGTTTCGCAATACAATTCAAAATGAATCAGGAATGGTGGAAATTCCGACATGCTGGATGATAGGTTGAAGATTTTCAAAAGGCCAGAGTTTCAATAGTATGCCCAACTACTTCAACCCCCTTTCTCTTCTTTGATGAGGAGGGCTTGCTCTTGGAATATGGAACAGGTGGTTTTGAGACCTCAACAACGGCTGGATTCTTCTTCTTGATAATATTCTCGCGATCCTCTACATCATAAGACCTTGTTTGGCTTAAAGAAAAGAGATCAGCATCGGTGTGAATTTTAAAAAAAAGACATTTCAAATCCCAAGAGAGATACTTACTAGGCATGCTTTTTGAGAAGTCGTTAGTAGAGGAAGAAGTAGGGATTTCAAGACGAAAGATCCTTATTGTGTATGGGATCCTCATAATGTCAAGGATCCTCCTGCAAGCCTCTGCTGTTTGTGGTGCAAGATACTCAAACTTTGATGCTACAATAAAAAAGAAAAAGATAAGTATTCACCTTATTTATTTATTTGTTTGATTTCTATTTAACCCTACTCTTAGCAACCCATTGGAACCGCCCGAATAGAATCCCTCGGACAAAAAAGAACTTCCTATTCCATTCCCCGTCGTTTTTAATGTTTTCAGGATCATATGAGTCTGGCCACGGATGATTTGAAACAAAAATTTACCGGAGCCGTGGGTTCTCAAGCAATAGACAATGGCTAAATCGGAGATATCGAAGTCTAGATTGCGGATGGTGATAATGTGATTCAGGATAAACAAAATCCTCCAAACCATTGGCCTTATTTGGGCGTAACTCAGGCTGGTGATGTTGAACAACTTGGAAATAAAAGGTGGGAAAAGATAGGACATACCAAGACAAAAAGGATAATAAGTGAAGCAAACCCAAGTTTTGGAAATGAGGTTGGATCACATCTGTTTCTCGAAAGGACGAATGATGCTTCCTTTAGGGAATACCTCTTCAGCTTGAAGACGAGCGATATCACGATCGGTGAAACTACAGGTTTCGAGATTCGGAAAGGCGAGTAGTTCCTGGTTAAGAAACTCTTCGTCGTAATCCTCAGTGGATGATACAGAAGATCTTGTCACAACCCCCGATCCCTATACCTCGGGAGGGGAATCGTTAACGTTGAGTGGTGGTATCGGTGTTTATTGAAATAAATTTGTAGTTGAATATTTCATCAGAACCGTAGTTAGGAAAAATGATCAGAATTATAAATACACCATGATTCTTATTTCATAAACTGGGAATCAAACCCATTTTTATAAAAATATAAGTTTTATAGGGATAAACCCTAGTTTACAAAACACGTTTCTCTATTCTGGTGACAAGCCACTTATTTAAGCTGAAAGCCCACATGCATCAATCCTTTGTCTCTAACAAGTCAACTGAAACACGTTCAAAAAATATTTGATCGTCAGAAATACTAAAAAGAACATTCACATGTAAATGACACATTTTACAGGTACGCCATTAAGATGTTTTAAAGTCTGCCTGCTTACAAAACACCGAAAGGTACTTGTCACTCGAACGTATCTATGACTGTGGTCGTATTACTTATTGGCTAACACTTGTCCAATAAGTAACGTGTAATAGACCAGTAGGCAAGCATTGTATAAAAAACCCCACAATACCAATAGTAATCATCCCGTTAGTCTACAGAGACTTAATCACTACAATGTACTTTAAAACATTTTGAAAATATTTTGAAAGCATTAAGATTATCTGTCATGAGTTTAATAGGTTTAAAAATCATTATGGCAGTATTGGAAAACCAATTGTCTCACGCAAATATGAGTGGTATAAAAACTCGAATGTCTAACCTTGTAAGTTTATAATTAACTAGCGCTTCCTAGTATTAAACACATAGGTTAAACACGCGTAGCGTGAAGGAACAAGTTTTCAGAAACATGAAGGTGCATGCTAGGCATAAAAGAGTATTACTATGGAGACTTATCTTCTTTTAAAGAGCTTCCAAATTTTTCTTACTTTCCATGTGGGACAAGAACTCAGTTTCATATATATACCAAGGTGGAATGATTCCATTTATTTTCCTCCACCAATTTGGGATGGATTTCACTTCTTTTCTTCTCTTCACTTTTCCTTTTATTTGTATTATGGGTTCTTATAGATCTAGTTCTCTTCTTCGCCCTTAGAGACTGTAATTATGGCGGAAAAGAAAGAACCCGTCGGAAAATCCAGGAAGAAAAAATGGAGAGAGAGAGAGAATTACCTTGATTCCGGATTTGAGATGAAGATAAATAAGGCTTGAATGGAGTAATTATAGGCACTTATCCCTACATTTATGATGTGGTGGTTAATTTGCTTGGGAATTTGATCCAAATCTTTTCACATTAGCTGGGCCGACGTCATCAAGATAAGAATAAAAATAAATATATTATAGTTGTAAAGTTGTTTACAACTGAAATATTTTTTGGGGACATTATTATGAGTCAATTTCTCGACTAAGATCCTAACTAGTATCTTGGACGATATCCTAACATCCGGGATCCTTAGCAGGTTCGGAATCATGAGCCTTCTTTTATTTAAACTAACCAATATGCTTGGAGGTAACTCATTGAGTAACAACCTGAAACGACTAGTAGACCGAGTCTTGATGATATCTTGGATTTCGAATTGAAGAGCATGTGGGGAAGAAGAATGGGTCTTGCAATTGTCACATGGCTAGGGTTTTCTGATTTTTAGCATAGTTTGTTATTTCTTTTTTCTATAAAAGAAGGCTCACCATCTTCATCCTTCATGAGTAAAGGTGTTGATGAAAGATATTCTTTTAAGTCTTCAAGCGCCTTCTCATGCCTTTGTGCCCATTCGAACTTCTTGTTATTCTTTAGGATATCAAATAAGTCTTTGCACCTTTCTGAGGACCTTGAGATGAATCTGTTCAGGGCTGGGACCCTGCCAGTTAATCTCTGAACATCCTTTACATTGACTGGTGATTTTAAGTTCATAATGGCCTTGATCTGCTCTGGACTTGCTTCTATCCCTCCTTTTGTGACCATGTAACCCATGAACTTTCCTGCTACCACCCCAAAAATGGCATTTGGAAGGGTTCAACTTCATATTGTACCTGCCGAGGATATCGAAGGCTTCTCGAAGATCCTGGAGGATCCCCAGCTTTCTTTGACTTCACCACCATATGATCAGTGTGTCTCCCAGTGTATCTTTGAACATCATGTTGACTAGTCTTTGATACGTTACGTCTGCATTTTTTAAACCAAATGGCATAACAATGTAACAATATATACATGTCAATGTCGTATCTTCTTGATTCGAGGGTTCCATTTGGATCTGTTGGAATCCTAAAGAAGCATCCATGAAGGTTAGCATTTCATGCCCTGTAGTCGCATCCACCATCGAGTCTATATGCAACAAAGGGAAAGGATCATTGGGGCAAGCTTTGTTGAGGTCGTTGCAGTCAACACAAACTTTCCACTAGCCATTCTTCTTACGTACTACTACCACGTTAGCCAACATTCTAGGGAACTTCACCTCCATGATTATTCCAGCTTTCAATAGTCTTTCAACTTCCTCTCGGATAATAACATTTCTTTCTGGTGTAAACTTCCTCCTCTATTGTTAGATAGGCCCGATAATTTTGTCCAAACCTAACTTGTAATTATAACGTTTTTAGAAATACCTGTCATATCCTCATGCTTCATGCAAAGGTGGAGATTTTTCTTTTGAGGAACTTGACCAACTTATCTTCAATATCTTTGGTAATCTCGGTCCCTATAAATACGCTGATGTCGGTATCCTGATCATCTAGTTGTACTTCTTTAATTTCATGTCCAGCTGCTTCCAGGACATCAAGTGTTTTTGTTCTTTGATTTCTATGTGTTGGTTTGATTCGCTGTCGGTTTCATTGACGAGGCATAATAGTCTTTAGCTTCTTGTTGATCACCTTGGATCTTAACAGTCCTCCAAGGCGTTGGCATCTTGATACATTAGCGATAGGTTGAAGGGATTGATTTCATATCATGGATCCAGAATCTGCCTAAGATAATGTTAAAAGAGGTTAATGCACCAATAACACAAAACTTATGGATTGAGTTTAGTCCCTCAACGTGAACAGGACGCGTGATTCTCCTACAGGATTCTTGGCTTCACCACTGAATCCCATCAAGACCAAAGATTTTGTTACAATCTCGGATTCATGAATGTTCATTCTTTTCAAGGTTTCTAGCTAGATGATATTCACTGAGCTTCCGTTGTCCACTAGAATCTTGCGTACAAAACAATTAGCAACATAAAAGGTTATAACCAAACTATCATGATGAGGATCCTGAATGTTATTCTGGTCATCATCATCGAATAAGACTTTGACTTCCTTGGTCAAGGTCATTGTCTTGGTTGGTTGGTCCCTCTAGCCTATATATTTTGGCTTATTTGGCATTCTTCTTAGCTGCCGAGCAGGAAGTACCGCATATATCCGAACCTCCTGAAATAACATTCACGATTTGAGCACATGGAGGCGGGGATTTCGCCCTTTTGGGATCCTTCTCGAGATCTCGATTTATGTTCTTCTTCCCTAGCAGTTCCTTTAAGTGACCCTTGCTGAGTAGATAGATAATTTCTCTTCCTAGAGCAATGCAATCTTATATTATGTTACCAAAATCTTCATGAAAAACACAAAACTTGGATTTATACAAGCAACATTTTTATCGTTCTTGTGTGGTCATCTTGCTTTTTCACCTAGATCATGCATAGCACACATTAATCCATGAATATCAACTGAAAAAAATAAACATTTAAATTATGATAAGACTCATCATTCTCATCGTCATCCACCATATTGACCTTGCCGTTTATGGAATATGGCTTGGATTTGTATGGTTTGGACGATGGAAACTCTGACTTCCTATTTGTGTGGTTGTAGTTGTTGGAATTGTCCAGCCTTTGATCGAACATCTTGTCCTCTAGTTTGATGAACTTTAAGTCCCAGGTTCCTCTCTTCGTCCAGGTTTATGCAAAGATTCATAAAGAGCTATCTTTCTTGATCCCCATTTTGAAAGCTTGCACCACCATTGCTACGTGAAGCTTGGGGATCTCCAAGGCTTCCCTGCTGAACATGCTGACATAATCACTATGGGATTCTTCACACTAAAACTGGTTAACCTTTCGAAGCTTCTCCTACACGAAAACTGATTATTAAATAAATTAACCAAATGAGAAAAATATTGAATAGAGAAGGGAGGAACACTTAGCATTTAGGGCGGCACTAGTCAAGGTTGAACCAAAACCTTTTCATAGGCAGGCTTCTTTGAGATTCTGAATTATTCGGCGACATGCTCCTTGGGATCCGATGTTCCATCATACAACTTCATTCTTGGAGTTTGGAATCGCTTTGGGATCTCAGTATCACATATGGGGTGGTTGTGAATCTCAAGATCATGTGACAGCTTGGAGCCACTTCTGGAATTTCCTAAACTTGTCTTAGGAACGTTGGAGATCAATTCCTTCAGTTTTTGCAATTCCTTCTGCACCATTGGACTAATACTGGAATCCCGTGGTGCATCAAGATTAATCACATGCAAATCAAAATTATTATTAAAGTTACCGGCATCGGGATTCTAGGCTGAGAATGGAAGAATGACAATAGAATCCCTAGTGACAGCACTCTGCGTATTCTGGATGGTATCACTTGTTCTTGTTGCTGGTTATATGGGTAGGAAATCATCATAGCGATTCCTTTATGATCCTGACACTTCAAAATTCAATTCTCTTGGCATCAATGGAGTGAAGGATTCCTCCACTGGCTTCTTTTCTTGTGCCCGAATATCCTGGAGCTCCCTCATGACGAAAATGTTGGTTTCCTTCTGAGTTTGTATGTTTTCATTTGTCTGCATTAAAATATTAAGTATATCATTGTTAGACATGAGAACATGTCTCGTGTTGGAAGACCCTGCTCCTTAAGTCGTTGTAGGAGGACACACGTCACCTGATCCTCCGGCTCATGAGATGTTGATGTTGGCGTTGGCCGTCTTTCTCTGCGCAACAGGTGGAGGAGGAAGTGGTTGACACACTCCGGAAATAGCGGATGACATGGAGGAAGAAGCAACTTTGGATTGAGAAGCCAATTCCGTGTAAAATTTTGTAAGGTAATGGTTTAAAGAGAATCTAAGGAAGGATTTGAAGATGATAAACACCACTTGCCTCACGGTGGCGCCAAACCATTTTGGTCAAAAGTTATCGTATCAATAATTGAACAAATTTGTTAAGTGAGGTAGAGTGTTCTAAAACAATGGTAAGTAAATACGGTAAAAGTAAAGGGGTGACACAACGATGTAGCGAGAAGAAGCCTTAGATCCTGGTGAGGATTCTCGGAAAAAACCTCGGGAGGGGAAAATTATCCCCTGCCTCCATTTATTAAACGAAAATAAGTACAACTCGAGAGCAAGTGTTGTTCGAAGCTAGTAATTACAGAGAGTGTTCAAAGTGTGTGTGTTATGTGTCCCTTTATCGATCAACAATGCCTCATTATATAGTGAAAGAAAATAACTAATATTCCCAATGTCTTGCTTTTCAACTTGGGCAACTATAACACCCCGCCCGCGCTAGGGCTGACGTGTCACATTTACAGTAGGTCAGAATTCAATGCACCATTTTCATTAATGATAAAACATTACATTTTCAAAATAAATACAAAAATTGTATACATAACATCATTCAATTCTTCTTTTTATAAAACTCATCTTTAAGTTTTTCCCTTGAGCCCTCGATCAGATCATTCCCTTCCAGATAGCTCTGTTACCTGACATACATATAAAAGACATATGCACGCCTGAGTAAAAATACTCAGTGGGACAACAACTATAAAATAATAATGCAATGTCCTGTTAAAATAACTATCAATCAATCAATATATATATACATACACATTCAATAATTCACATTCTCTTGGTCAATTCGTCACATTCACTTGGTCACTTACACTTTTTCAACGCGTCACCTTTTTGGTGCGTCGCAATCAATTGGTCAATGCGTCAATAATTCAATAGATCTACATATAACTATTTATATATATAATAAATACACTATTATCACATAAGCAATTTAAATAACGAATTAAAATTCCCTATTACGAAGTAATGGAAACCAAAACCGTACACATAAGTTGTTAAGAGGTCCAAACCTGAATTGATGAATGACACTAACCAAAAGAAAGAATCCTTGAACGATAGTAAACGTTGTGAACACCTATTAGTATTGTTAAAATAAAGAGTTTAATTTCCTTTTTTATAACTTCTTCGTTAAATAAAAGAGTAACTAAATGTATATGTTTATTTAATAAAATATTTCAAATAACTTGTTATAAAAACAAATGAGTAGATGGTTCAATCCCAAACCCCAAACTAACAAAGAACTCAAAACCCACTTGATTTCCTTTAGGGACTTTATGAAGTAATTTAATAATAGTAATGAAACAGAATGGTGTAATTAAAAGCAATATATATATATATATATATATATGATTGATTTTTTTTGAGAACCACTTTGAGTTTTAAGAACTCGAAAGAACTCAACGTAACAATTTTTTTTCGATTTTTTTACACATGTGTAATACGTAAGTGTAAGTGATGTACAAAAAATTACGGTATTTTTTTACACACCGAATCGACTTTTTTACACATGTGTAACTAACGTTTAAGCTTGTGTAATTATCAAAAATACTTATTCTCTCTACTGCTTCTTTTTTTAATTAAATTTAATCCCAACCACAGATGGCCTGCAGAGCTTGGCCGGAGAATGAGTGGCGACGGCGGCAACTTAGCTTAATGACGGATAGAGATTTTGGGTGAGGGAAAGGGGTAGTGGCTGAGGTTTGCCACAAACGAGTGGACTCGTATGTTCTTATAGGGTTTTCCAAACGTGTAGCTCAAGTCGATGAATCCCGAAAATATTTGGGTCTATGATTATATCCCTAATTAACTCGATCATTGACAGTTATAAACACGAGATTTGAGACTTGAGAGGCATGTTTTACGCGTACGAGTTATTTAGCAAGTTTACTGGCTTGATTTGGGTTTGATACGACTTCGCCGGAAATCACGGGTCTATGGTGACGGAAGGTAAGATGAAAGCAGGAAAGAAATCTTGATGAAAAACAAATATTTCATCTTACCCCCTTAAGTTTTAAGGAGTTCACAGCTTATTTTTAAACTTTCAATAATCAAAACAAACCATTAACTTTACTAATTATCATTATCTATACTAACTTAAACCCAATACAGGTTTCAATTAATCCTGATTACACTTGCGAAAATAAATATCTACTTAAAGACATTAAATTTTAGGGTTTCGAAAGATTGGGATATTACAGCAACACTCATGACCGTTGTGGACTTGTATTCACGTGTTAATTAGCTGGAACTCCAGTTCTTCAGGCCGACCAGGTCTATTAGTCGTTTTGTTGTTGATTAAAGGAGTAACCTGGAAGGAATATTAATAAATATAATATTAACAAAAGTAACTAATTCCGAGGATCTTGCCTATTTAAAAGGTTTTCCACTTGGTCATCACCCATAGTCGTTACAAACTCATTCCACGCGTTTTCTTCAATTTTTTGACGAGTCTTTAGGGTTAATTAAATCACCAATGGTCACCTGCACGAATAACTCGAAGCCAAGGCTGAAATAAACCGTTAGTACTCAGGATCCCGCGCGAGATCAAGTATCCCGAGTCATAAAATTGACCTACAACAGAATGTAGCATATAATTGGTAAATAAACAAAGGGACTAAAAATTCAAATGTTTTATAAAAACAAGTGATTTATCAAGGTTAAATTTTTGCAAAATAGACTAAAGCTCTGAAGCTAGATCGTTAATTTAGTTAATTACAAAAGTTATTCTCGTACTATAGGTCTGACAAAATGCACAAACATAAATCAATATTGTACTAATCATTATAACAAAAATGAATACGTCTAATCTTTTTAGATGCATAAATACAAATGACTTATTAATACAAAAGTTCGCATGGGAATATAGAACCCTAAATTTTTAACTGCATTCAGACTAGTTATACGTGTGTCTTGATATGGGCAGAGGGTAGGCATACCCCACCACACTTAGTACCATGTCCCCGTCTCTAAAAGGCCGCTGATTGTTTCGAGTATGAATTAAAGGTATACATAAAAATGTTTTAGCATTAGTGTGTTCACCAGCATGTGTTGCTGACGTATTTTATAAACTGCCTTACAGGTAATGAGGAATAGAAGTTAGATATGGTGGTGATAGTCATTAGACAATCTGATTGCTCAGATTTATTGATTAATTTAAAAGATGTAAAGTATGTTTTTTATTAGATAACCTTTTGTAAAACTCTATCGGGTATTTAATTCTGTCATTTTGAATATAATAAAATTTTAATGAAGAGACTTTCGTTTTGCAACATATACTCTGAAAATATTTACAAAACATGTACCAATGTTGGTCACACATTTAGGCTCATGGAGTCCGTTGTGACAATAGATTATTTGGGCTTAATAAGGTATGTTTTCTTATTTAATCTCAATGGCACATTACGTGAAGTTATGTTACTATGTATATTATAATTTTTTTTGTATTTTTTAACTACCCATGTATCAAACGGGCTTTAAGCTAGTATAAGATTAAAAGTGACTTGTCGTGCATAAGATGGCTTTTGATTTTTATAGTTTTTTTATAGGGATATTGGTTTTTAATATCTCAACTTTCACTCATTGGACAATAACACTCCCAACTAATGATTTGTCTCCCACCGCTCCCAACTTGTAACTTGTTTTCTTCAGTCACTCCCGAACTTGACGGACCCTAACCCTGTTAGTTTATTAGTTGACGTGACATGTTTTTGCTGATGTGGCATGCAATGTGGAATATGCCTTATTAAAAAAACTAGCAAAGCAACAAATAATACACACACACACACAAACATCAAAACCGTCCACACCATCACCACTTCCGGCCTCTATCACCACCTTAACCACCACTGCCAGCCTCACCTCCTTCACCAACACCACCACCACCAGCCTCCACCGCGTCCATCTTTTCCGATCACATTCGAAGCATTTTAATGGTTCAGAGATATGATCGAATCAATTTGTTACTGTTGTAGATTGTGATTGATGGTTGAATAACGATGAATGAGGTAGTTTCCCAGGCTCAAATGAGGTTGCCGTCACCACCACGTTTTTCCGGCGAGTCCCGTCGTTAACGATAGAGCACGATTCGAGGTAATAAACATTGCATGCTACTTGTTTCTTTATTTCGACAAGTAGAATGCAATGTTTATTACCTCAAATCATTGCTCTATCGTTAACGACGGAACTCGCCGTAAAAATGCGGTGGCGAAAGCAACCTCATTTGAGCTTCGAAAAGTACCTCATTCATCATTATCCAACCATCCATCACAATATACAATATTAACAAATTGATTCGATCATATCTTTGAACCATTAAAATGATTCGAATGTGACCATAAATGATGGAGGCGGTGGAGGCTGGTGGTGGTGAAGGTGGTAATAGAGGCCGGAAGTGGTGGAGGTCGGTGGTGGTGGTGGTGTGGACGGTGGTGGTGTTTGTGTGTGTGTGTATACATATATGTATGTATGTTATTTGTTGTTTTGTTAGGTTTTTTTAATAAGGTATTTTCCACATAGCATGCTATATCAACAAAAACATGCCACGTCAGCAAATAAAAAAACTAACGAAGTTAGGGTCGGTTAAGTTCAGGAATGACAAAAGTAAACAAGGTACAAGTTGGGAGTGGTGGGAGACAAATTGTTAGTTGAGAGTGTTATTATTCAATGAGTGAAAGTTATGGGTGTTGAAAACCATTATCCTTTTTTATATGCATATGCATGCTTGTTTTAATATTGTTTATATCATAACAAATATAACGTCCAATGAAACATTTCGAAAGGTTATGATTTTTGGGGAGCATATAGAGCCTACAAATATTAATGGTGTTTGGTACATTTGTTTGTTTGTTCAGATGTACCCTAAATTACTCTACCAAAACTTCTTATTTATTCAACACTTATATTTTCAAAGATAACTTCTATCTTTTCATAGATGTAATTTATGACATTGACTGTAACTTAATAACTGTCATACTATCATCATTATTTATGATTTTGAAGTAGGTGTGTTACATACTTACATGTGTGATTTTTTACAATAGACAATAGGCTCTTTGAAGAGTGTACGTGTAAGTCGACCGTAAAGCCTATGACATCAAAACATGTTGCTTGTGTACGCTCTTAAAAGGCAATAACCAAACAGGTAAGGGATACCTTTATATACATTACAGCATCTGCGTATTATCTATCTATCTATCTACAATATATATAAACGAAACCTTTAAAAGGTTTCTGGTTGCTCTCTATTTTTTCTCAAACCATCGGATTGCTTTATTTGTAGATGAAGGTTTCTCATGCATATGACCCGAATTCACGGATATGGGTATTACCAAACCAAGATAGTCTTAAACGGGTTATAACATATCATTAAATTAAAAATTAATATCACCAAATATTTAATAAGAAAATTCCTATAAGATAGAGATATACTAGAAACTAATATCCTATTTAAAAATATATATTATTTATACTTTTTAGCTCAAAATTTTCAAATCTACATATTTTTTTTAGCTTTCTCTCCTTCAAATTTACGAGCATTTTAATGAAAAAAAAAACACATCTTACTTTAATCAAGACTAGTATGTTATTTTTAATATTACTTACATTAATATTTAAAATTATTATGTATTCTAATTATGGGTCAATTTATTCTACAAATGGGAATAAAAATGAGAATGATGAGAAATCATAATTAATTGACATGTGTCAAGTAGGGACATGACCAAGGGAAAAAAGGTATGAAAGTAATACTGTATTACACATTTTCTCTCTCCACATGCAAGTCACATGTTAATTCCCCCATTATTTTTAAACGTCTATAACTTTTTCATATGATATTTAAAAAAAAATAAAATTTACCTTAATAACAAGCGTTTTTTACCTTTAATATGAGTATAATTTTGTTATATAAGAATAAAAAATAATTTACGTTATTGTGTCTTTTTGCTTACCATTGTGTCTTTTTGTTTATTATTGTGTTTTTTCGCCATTGTGTCTTTCAACTGATCATTGTGTTTTTATTTAAATACTAATAACAGTGTTGTGTAATAATATATATATATATATATATATATATATATATATATATATATATAATGAAAACTACCAACAAATTATCTATACATAAAACACAATGATGAATGCATATTCCACAATAACATGAAACGTAAAACACAATAATGAATACATATAATAAAACAACATAATGGCCTGAAACGTAAGACACAATGGTAGATACAAATAACACGATGACCTTAAACGTAAGACACAATGGTAAATACATATAACACAATGACCTTAAACGTAAGACACAATGGTAAATACATATAACACAATGGCCTTAAACGTAAGACACAATGGTAAATACATATAACACAATGACCTTAAACGTAAAACACAATGGAATCTACATATTACACAATGACTTGAACGTAATTCACAATCAACATAAAGCAAAATTTTGATCACAAAGACACAATGACAAACGAAATGCACAATGACGTAATCTTTGTTTAAATTTGTATCTTTAATAGGAGTATCAATTGAAAAAACACAATGACCAAAATATATAACACAATGCATAGAGAAACCCAATTAAAACACACAATGGACAACCAAATAAAACAATACAAAAAATCCCACCAACTTCTTTTTATATTTTTATATAACAATATGATAATCATATTAAAGATAAAAAACGCTCGTTATTATGGTAAAAAAATTCTAAAAAAAACGTCGTATGAAAAAGTTATAAACGTTTTAAAATGATGGAGGAATTGACATGTGTCTTGCATGTGGAGAGAGAGAGAGTCATCATAAGTGGGTTATTACCTTCATGCCCTTTTTCATCAATTTTTATTTTCAAATTAATCATCACCATCCAAATCTAAGATAAATAGATTAGATTCCTTCTAATCATTCTCATTTTTGTTGTCCTTTGTATTTTAACTTTACCCTTCTAATTATATATTGAATACTTAATTTTAATTAATTTTCCCAAGATCCTCATGACGTTAGATTGCTTTATTTGTAAATAAAGAATTTTCATGCATTTGACTAGAATTCACGGGTATGAGTATCATCAAACCCAAATAGACCTTAAATGGGTTATAACATCTCATCATTTTAAATTTAATCTCATCAAATATTTGATAAGAGAATCCTATAAAATAGGGATATACTAAAAACCAGTATCCATTATTTTAAAATATATTATTTATAATTAAAAAATAAATTTATAGTAAAAAATAAGTGGGTCACGGGTCTCACCAAACAAGAAAATTTTAAACCGGGTTATAAAATTAAGTATATTAGTAACTTACTTACGATAATTAAAATTAAAATCCATAAAAAAGATATAAATATTAGAAACGAATAATGTAAAACAACATCCGATTTTTGTGAAAAACGATATTATTTATAATAAGAAACAATTCTATAGTAAACAAAATAAGCGGGTTATGTGTCTCACCAAATCCAAATAACTTTGTAAGCTCATTTCATCATCAAATCTTAAGTATATTATGAATTTCTTTACAATAAATAAAACTAAAATCCAAAAAATATATAAGTATTTGAAATGAATAATGTAAAACAAACCCGTAATAGGGGGATAAAAACTAGTAATATATATAAAGAAACTTTTAAAAGCTCTATGGTTGTTCCCTACATATTCTCAAACCACCAGATTGCATTATTTGTAAATGGAGGCTTATCATGCATTTGACCCGAATTCACGGGTATGGGTCTAACCACAACCAGATATTCATTAAACGAATTATAACATCTCATTAAATTAAAACTAATCTCACCAAATATTTGATATGAAAATCCTATAGAATATGGATATACTAAAAATTAATATATGATTTTTTTTTTAAAAAAATATATTTTTATAATTTAAAAAATAGTAAAAAAATAAGTGGGTCATGGGTTTCACCAGAACTATATAGCTTTTAAACCGGGTTATAACATTTTATTTAGTTGTGTAACCCTTTTATTATCAAATCGTAAATATATTAATAACTTTCTTACAATAAATAAAATTAAAATAAAAAAAATATATATAAATATTATAAACGAATAATATAAAACAACTCATGTAATACGGGGGATAAAATCTACTATTATATATAAATGAAACAT
>NW_027502085.1:0-19018 GCF_021521415.1 Bidens hawaiensis
TATAAAACCAAACCTTTTCCATGGTTTATTCATAACTTTCTCGGTCATGAATACTAAATCATTTAACACATTCATACACTTTAATGATATGCTACTTCGTGAACATATTTGAGGTTTTACAAATGAAAAATGGTCTTGTCCAGTTTTTCCTCATAACTAATCTTCTCTTCATATAACAATATTGAGAAGTAATACATGAATGAGTCATGTAAGATTTTTCATGCTAATATTATATAACCTAAAATAAGGAGATTTATGAAGAATGACACTTCATCGTCGTATTATTCTAAATAAATAGGTGGATCTTTTATATAATCCGAACATGATTATAGCACTTCATGATACTTGTAATAAACCACAATTTTGGTTTAACTGTTATATAAAATATTATCAAAATAAATAAATGATAACATATCAAATATACAATGTTATAAGAATGACGTCTTATAAGACAAGTTGCAATAAAACTTTGTGAAACGGATGTTCTTTTTCTTCAACTATGAACATATACTTATAGTTAATTCATCAATTCATCACGGTATGACTAATCCACAAACATATCTCACATGTAAATATCTCCTTACAGTTAAATAATTACATGTAAATTTCATATTCTTTCTAAAATACAACTCGAAGATTAGAGCCTTTGTGTGAATTTAAATATCACCATGCAAATTAATTTGTTTAACAAAACACAGAAAGAATAAAAATCAGTTAACCTAATTTGTTAATATATAAGTGCTCCATATTTAATAATATTATACCATTTATCATAAATTCGATCAGCCAACAATATTTTGTGTGACAAATTCTATGACAACTATCCAACAAGTAAAACTTTAATATATAAAAATGGATTCCTTGTATATATTGATCTCTATTATAGGATAATCAAAATATATATCTTTAAGATAATAAAACTTGTATCATTGATAATTCAGATCGTTATTTTTATCATTATTTAAATTCTATATAACATGTAACACATTAAAATATTATTATGATCATCTAAAAGAAATTGTTAATTTTGAATATCATGTTAAACAAAGATGACCGCATAAAAACACAGAAAGTACAGTAATAAATTTGATGCAGTCGACGCAATAGGAAAATCTATATAAATTTAATATCTAAATTTATCAAGTCTTGATTATGGAAATTTCCAATTTACAGATATTTTATTAATTTATTTGATTTCTGGATCCTATATAATACTTATAAAATTAGATTTATATGGAGAATAAACCTTGTTTTTAAATAAACTACATGCCTTTCTGTTTCACTTCTCCAAATTCAATACGTTTAAAAAAATACATCTTAACTCCCCATATTATCAAAGAAAACCAAGTTGATGACCAAACGTTAGTTAATGTCTAACATTGGATTAGACATATTATCAATAAAAGTTAATAGCACTTATTTTAAAACAACATATATATGCTTATAAAATAATTAGTATATCTAAGATTATGATTATTTTTATTTAAACAGAATCAGTTATTTTGTCAGTTAGAATTAGGAGGTATTTACCATTGAGCGGAGGCTTACTCAATAGATATTTTTGTCAAATTATTAATTAAAATTGTTGCAAAGGTTATCTTCTATGAGCCAATGAAACCTTAAGCCGTCAAAAATCACACTTTGACGCATGCATAAAAGGGTGTAAATAATGTGTTACCTGGAGTTCTTGGATTTGCCGGCAACCGTATTGAAGAAAAACCAACAATTTAAGACACTATTTTGACCGGACATAAACTTTTAATAATGCAATTCGGCTCCAAAAGTGGTTGAAGGTGTTGACTCGCAAAATTGATGTTCCACCGCAAGGTTGATGTGAATTTGTATAATAAACATAATGATTAATGATAACATAAATACATAATACATAATTGTATATATCATTCTAATAAAATTATCATGAATAACAACAAAACTTACTCTGATGAAACCATCACTAATAAACGGTTGAAGCTTCGTGCTGATAACGTGTTGTGAAACAAGCCTAATAGCCAAACATGTGAGAAAGAGATGTAGAGAGAAAGATGATGAATTCATTAATAGGTGTGTTATACAATATGATACAATGATATGTATATATAGGAGAAGATAACTTGGAGAAAAGCCTAACTATATTTAGTATTGATAACCACAATCATATATATTTATAACACATTATACATTTAACCTTTACAATCATTTTTAAAAAATTGCCTTTAACCCCGGGAAGGCAAGTCTTGATCTGCTTATGAGATAAAATTTTATATTTTTGGTATGATATGCATGTGTACTCAAAGTTACATCACAAATGTCAACTTATTGGCAAAGAGATCCTTTAACTGGCATGCTATAACTATGTTTAATATCATAGTTGATAATTTCAAACAAGAATAATTGACCGATAATATTCAAGTTTTGGTATTGACAGGGACGCGTTTGTTCAAGTAGTTAAAAAAGGACCTCGTTGCCCCGTAAAAATTATGTGAACTACCCTTTTGAGTCCACTAACATCTTCATGAAGATTACATATGATATTGTTTATGGACTTATGGTGCTTTTGCTACTTTGCTCACCAACCTTATGAAAGTTGTAAAGTAGACACTTAACACTTTAAGTACTTGTAATGTTTGATATCATTATTCTTTTTATTTTTAAATTAAACTCCCTAATTTAAGCAGGAAAAATCATTGTTTATGGTGGGTTTTGTGAATTCTAATCAACATAAATGATTGCATGTGTGTTAACTGGTGAGAATTTAGAGTTGAAATTTATCTATGAGATGAAAGAGGTACTCGAATTAAAGTGAGTAAGTTGTCGGTTAAGGAATGGTAAAAAGTAAAGGGGTGGGCATCCGTGAGTTATGCACATGCATACGTTAATATGCATATATATTGGATCGATGATGTTATAAAGTAACTGGTACTTAACTTGCAGAAACAAAAGTTTTTATTTGGTTCCTTACAAACTGACAAGCAAAAAATTAACAAATATTTCACAAAACACAATGTATCCAACATTATGCATCCGTTAATATTTTAATGCCCCCCCCCCCCCCCCCCCCAAAAAAAAAAACAAAAAAAAAACAAAGACCCAACAAACCAACTGGACATGCGAAAACGCACTCGCACCTACAACCCATTGCCCACCACGCCAAACACTATAAACCAATACAAGGAGATAACTTGCACAGGCACTTTTGCTGGTTTATATTAACAGACAAATAGAAGTTAAGAGTGTGCGATATCATTCCGCTCAAGACTTGTGTGAATATGTGCACATTCATAACACAGTTACATGAACATGATTAGCATAGGAAGCCTATTGAGCTTGCAGCCTTGGAGGCAAGAGAACTGCAAACGCATAATCATAAATCAATGGCTATTACTTACTAGATTAGAATAGCTTAATACCCATGAAAACAAGATAGATATTGAATAACTACCTTCATCTATACTGCAAAAGCTATCTACAGAAAAGATTGATTCAGGGTCAAGCTTCTGCTGCAACGGCAGAACCAAGGCCACACAGTTTTCACTGCACAAAGAAAGCCAAATGACATATCTACAAGTAAAAAAGGTATAAACATGATTAATTTAGTGATAAAAAAATTGAGTTGTTCACATGGCCCATGAAGGAGTAAACTTCTTGGTGGATGAGTCATCCTCGTCATCAACATCGTCATCGGAACATTGATACGGAGAAATATCATATGAATTTCTTGACTAGTCAACTTCACTGGTACAACTTTTACAGGTGATGCTTCGGGTTCGCTTGTTGCCTATACAAGAACAGTTCAATCAAATGAATATTAGTAAAAAAGACTATACTGGCAAAACAATACTATTATGTTATCAAACAAATTCTACATGAGGCATTCGCAACATAAGATTGAAAATAGGCTGGTACACGAACCAAACGAACTTGAACGAGCATTTTCATGTTCGTTATAACAAAGCAAACAATCAAACATGAACAATAAAACGAACAGAGTGTTCTTGTTCTTGTTCATGTCCGTTCGTTTAAAAATGAACATGCTTGTGTTTGTTTATGTCCGTTTTATAACGGTATAAACGAACGATTCACGATGTAAATGAACGAACATAACTGAACATAGATGAAACAACATATCGAACTAACGAGTTATTAAAACCATACAAAGTTGTAAACTTGTAATAGGCCAAAAAAAGTTAAATGAATATATTCACGAACATAAAAGAACAACTTTAAACTAACAAACATCAATGAACGTAAACAAACAAACGAACGTTCATGAACATATATGAACGAACGAGACATGTGTTTGTGTTCATGCTCGACGTTTATTTAAATGAATAAAGGTTTTTGTTCATGTTTGTTCGTTTACTAAATAAATGAACTTCCCGCGGAACGTTTGGTTCGTTTACAGGCCTGAATTTGAAAATCATGGAGACGATAAAGACATACCTTATCTTTCTCACCACAATTATTAGAAACATCATGGTTTTCAGAAACATAGGTAACTTCCTGCACAACATTTGTTAAAGTTATGTCCTGTTTCTGAAAACTACTTTCAGCTGCATTTTTGTTTTGTGTGAGGTTTTCAGAATTCTTCTTGGTTCCCGCCATCGCAGCCTGTGACAACGTGACAATATCAATACGATAAATCATTAAATCCTAACATAACAAGCACAGAGCTACAAAGATTAAAAGAGAACTGACATCTTTGAGACGCGATTTTTCAAATTTTAGTTTCTGGTTTTTTTTGCTTCAAATTTTCTTTTCTTGGCTAATTGTTTCCTCTCTTCTTCCTCCCTTTGCCTTTTCCTTGCTGCCACATCAGCTTCTTTTCTCTTTAATTCTTCTTGCTTTTTCAAATTTTCCATTTCTTTTGTGTTTTCTTTCCCGATTCTTTCTCGTTTAAGCTTTAACGCCTCTTTTTTAAGTTTTCTCTCATTCTCCTTTTCTTGTTCACGGAGTTTTGCAGCCTCTGCAGCTTCCAGAGCCTTTACTTTAATGTCCCTCTTCCCTTCAACAGGAATTAAAAGGTATAATAATATCAGATAATAATGGTTAATCCAAAGTAAAAATTCATAAACAAAAAAAACAAAAGTCTTCATGCTCTTCACATTATGAGCCGGAAGGATTGTAGGGGTGTGCATAAAACCAAAATAACCAAACTCAAACAAAAACCGATGGTTTGCTTTTATGTTTTGGTTTTGCATGTAATTAAACTGAAAAAAAAATGAACCAAAACTCATAATTTTAGGCCAATTCTTTTTTCCCAACTGAAGAGGTAGGTCCCAGCAGAGCCCAGTTGGACCCGTAAGACTCACCTTGAAAAGAGACGTTTGCGCAGAAACCAACTGGATCCGTAGGACCCACCATGCTCAGAGACGTGACGTCCTTACGCGCAGTACGCAAGCTGTTCCCGCAGGAAATGCCTCCCAATGGTGAAGTACTCTGCCTGTTCCCGCAGTTGCGGATACAAGCCATCAGGGAAGGCCACCCGCGCAGCAAGGCTACACGCACAAGGCACTTAGCTCTCAATAATTCAGTTGTCACCTGAAGGAATGAGCAAAGCCGGGAACGATCCCGCACAAAGGCGGGAGGGGGAATACTCCCGCCCAAATAAGCCAGTCCGTACGATACGGGAATATCTTTTGTACTGTACCTGACGAGGTATGGGCAAAAGATCTGACCAAAGATACGACAGCTCATTGACAACAGTATGGCGAGCAGCATGCTCTTGTACTGTATGTCACTATTAGCCGTTGCCTACTCACCAACTCCTGTCATACCACGTGCATAGCCGGCAGTTGGTGGAAAAGGAATAGTACACAGCAGGCCTGGTCACTGTCAGCCGCTACCTACCCACCAACTACCAGCATGGCACGTGCGTAGGCTACAGTTGGTAGAACAGGAATACTATTCAGCCGGCTACACCTTCTTGGAAACCTACCTTCGGCTATAAATACCCCAAATGGTACGATCTTATCATCTTATCATCATATACTATCTCGTATTACATATTATACCTGATATCTGCTCTAGCAATCTCTTAATATACATTTATATTCAAGAGCAATCTAGTCTGATTCTCACGCCGGAGGGTGGTCACAAGGAGGAACCCCCCCATTCTCAGTGACGAGCTCACGGTGTCTGTTTTGCAGGTTATCAGAAGAACCATCTTTGCCGGGTCTAACCCCTCGTGGGAAACATCTATCTAAACCCCAGGTTACCCGTAATCTGCCCGGGGTCGATTAGTGTTTCTTCATTGGCGCCATCCGTGCATAAAAGCTAGAACTTCATTTCTTCAGTTTTTTCAAACTTCTGGAAAGATGGTTAAAGAAACTCCGGTAACCACAACCCCACCTACTGGGAGGGATACCGGCGACTACACAGTTTTTACGAACACTACCCCGGTTACCCAAGCCGGGGCAAGTGCAGTAAATTTTACGAACACTACCCCAGTTACCCAAGCTGGGGCAAGTGCAGTAAACAACCATCCCCTGGGATTCAATAATACCCAGGCGGAAAGACAACAGACGAGACTCCCCCGCCAAACGCTTGAACAAGTTAAAGCGTCGGCGGAGGCACGTCAGAAGGAATTCCAAGCTGAGTTGGACAAACGCTTGCGTTCCGTCCAACAGGCTGACGAATTCGGAGAGTACTGGGACAATGATTCGGAGGAATCCGATAGTGACGCAAACCCTCGTCATAGGGCGAAAGGGAAGCGTAAGGAAACGGACTCCCAACCGAGAAGGCATTTTGAAGAAACCTTCAAACCAAAAAACACAGGTGGGAATCCACGTGACTTCTCGAAAACATTTACACCAACTGCTGCAAAGGCAGGAACGTCCAAATTTGCAAGGGATATTGCGGAAGCAATCGTCCCGAAAAGTGCCAAACAGATGTCCAACATCGGCACTTACGATGGTATATCTGATCCAGACGATCATTTGAACAGGTTCATAGCGGGGGCAACCGTCAGTACTTGGACGGAACCTACGTGGTGTTACATGTTCCAAATGACGCTTGTTGGGGCAGCTAGAGCGTGGTTCGATCGTCTACCGGTCCACCACATCTACGATTGGGAAGACTTCCAGCAGAAGTTTAGCCAACACTTCAGCCAACAAAGAAAGTATACCGAAGAGCAATGGACAATCCTCAAATGCATTCGAGAGGAAGATGAATCTTTGACAGACTTCATCACTCGCTTCAACTCAAAGAAGCTAAGTCTGGGTAATATCAGCGAAGATCTTGTTCGCGCTGCTTTCATCCAGGGCGCGAATGACCCAGAGCTCATCCGCACCTTAACGGGTAAAGATGGCATGCCATCCACATGGGATGCCATCATGACAGCAGCAAAACGCTTTGCGGAAACGGAGAAGCAACTGGGTAGAGATCTCCCCCAGAGCACAAACCTCTACACCCAGAAAACAAGAGAAGACAACGTCCTTACCGCCCGATTAAACAAAAAGCGGAAGCTAGGCATTTGGCAGTCAAGGGTAAACTTTGACACCTCATCCGGCTTGCAACATCGGTTAGGCGGAAGAGATAACGTACATTCAAACCAGAACTCCAGATGGACGCCGCTCACCAAAAGCGTCACCGAGATATTCGCCACTGAGGAGCTCCCATGGCCAAAGGCTCCAATAATCCGACATCGTCACAATGCTGATCGGAGCAAATACTGTGACTTTCACAGGACAAAAGGCCACAACACTGAAGAATGCACAGACGTAAAGGACATGGTTGAAGCATTTGTCAGAGATGGGACGCTCGCGCACCTCGTGGCGCAATGAACGCTGAGCAGGCTGATGAGTGTAGAACCCCAGTTGGGGAAAACACGAATAAAATTACAGCTTCAATGTTGGAGACTACATACTGCGTAAACAACGAGATCCCGAACCAGGTGCATATCGGCTCGATGGCACTCCCATCCCAACAACATGGAAGGGAGCTCAATTACACAGTTTGCATGTAGATCAATTCCAAATTTGTAAAGAAAAGGCCCAGAGCCACTTCTAATGGAAATGATTCTCCTTAGAACATCGACGCTGATTATTTTACATTTATACTTTTATGAACTTTCAACACTGATGCCGGTTTTCACCGCATACATGTGTGAAAGTCGTTGCGTGGGGAAGGCGGCAAAACCCGCATAAACCCAAAAAACGGCAAACCTTCACGCAGGTAAGTTAAAGGTAAAGTTCAGTCATCCCACTAAATGAAAGTGCCGGTCTATCCGCATGAATCATGATAGAGGAAACTGAACACTAACCTATTAACAATCGCGCGTCGAACGGTTAATTCATTCAACATTGAAGCCGGTTTTCACCGCATACATAAGTGTGAAAGTCGTTGCGTGGGGAAGGCGGCAAAACCCGCATAAACCCAAAAAACGGCAAACCTTCACGCAGGTCAGTCATAGGTAAACTTTGGTCATCCAACTAAATGAAAGTGCCGGTCCTAACCGCACAAATCATGAGAAGAAACCGAACCTATTGACAACCGCGCGTCGAACGGTTAACTTATTCAAAATACTTATAAAAAATTTCTAACAGGATGAGCAAAACCTCCACGCAGGTCAGATGTAGGTAAAGTTTAGCCATCCTACTAAGTGCAAGTGACGGTCCTACCCGCACAATCACGAAAGAGGAAGCAAAACTTCAACCTATTATCTACCACGTTCAAAGGTTAACTTATCCTAAACACTTAGAAATTTCTAAAAAGATGAGGAAAACCTCCACGCAGGTCAGATGTAGGTAAAGTTTAGCCATCCTACTAAGTGCAAGTGACGGTCCTACCCGCACAATCACGAAAGAGGAAGCAAAACTTCAACCTATTATCTACCACGTTCAAAGGTTAACTTATTCTAAACACTTGGAAAATTGCTAATTTAAACTAAAGTATGCAAGACATATAACGTTTATAAAGCAAGGAATCCAGTGAAAGTAGCGGTCTTACCCGCACAAAGATTTATATTTCATAATATTCATTACAAGAATGGCCGGGTAACTACCCGCCTACAAGAATATAAATCTATACAAGCTAAATCTATCCTAGCAGTGGGAAGGGATCTTCAGGATCAAGCTTCAGGGCCACTTCCACTTGGACCAGCACCATCAGTAGAGCGTGGCGGTTCAAGGAAAGCTTTAAGGATAGCTAACCCATCATCAGCAGCAGCAACTTCGTTCACCTTCTCCACCACCGGATGCGGGAAGGCGGCATACTGATTCACTGCTTGGTCGTAAACAGCTTCAGTATCCACATCAAATAAAAGGAAGTTGGAAGGCGGGATGCCTTTCTCAACGAACCCTAGACCAAGCAGGAAGCCGGCCTTTTCCCCATCCTCATGAGAAGCGTTGAGGGCTGCGCTCATAGCATCGTCATAAGACGTGTCCGCGAAGACCCGATGCACAACCTACAAGAGAATACAAGTATCAAAACCTTTTCTATTTACAAAGAAAAGCGTGAAGACATGAAGCTAAACATACCTGAGACAACGCTTCTGGAAGAAGCCATTCCTTGGCAACCAGAGCCTCCTGGAGGGCAGCTTGAGCTTCGTTACGGGCGCGATCGGCTTCACTTTTGTTGAGGTTGGCAAGCAACACTTCTTTAGCCGCAGCCTCTTCGACGCCCTTTAGCTTCCGCTCAGTGTGGTCAAGCACCCCCCTCTGGTCCAAGATCTCTTGGAGCTTTTTGGCGTCTTCCATCGCCAAGGCATCATGAGCCTGCTGGAGAGCCTCTAATTTGGCTTTAAGCTCCTCATTCTCCACGCGTAGAGGCTCAGCAACAGCTTCAGCCTTGGTGGCCCTTTCAGTTGCGTTCCTGGCTTAACAGCTTGGGCAGCCTTGGAACGGGGCTCGAGACGGGCCTGAACCTCAACTTCAAGGGCCATGAACGCCTTCTCCTTCTCCGTAGCCGCGGCAGAAAGCCTCCTATTCTCCTCCCGGACAGCCCGCGCCTGAGCTACTTCTTGAATGCGAGCTGCTTTTAACTTGTCGTTTTCACGACAAAGCAGCTCGACGCGCGGCTGCATCCGGGCCAGGAGAACCCGAAGCTCATTGGTTAGCCTACCCTCCTGGTAGCTAGCCATGGCTTCCCCCAACGCACCACTGGGAGCTGCGTGACGAGCCCACTCCACGCACTCCACAGGTGTGCGAAGGGTTGTTCCTCGGCGGATGTTCTATCGTGGAACATACACTACATTGGAATCCGACACTGCAAAAAACAAAAAAGCAGTTAGGAAAATATGATATATATAAAAAAAAAAAAATAGGCCAAAAGAACCCTACGCACCTGTAGGGTCAATAACAGGCCGATAGCCGCCAAACCCATCACCTGAACCCAAGGGAAATCCGTCCAAGAGGTCAAGTAGATGGGAAGGAGGCAGAGGTTGGCGAGAAGCCCCATGCATACCTGAAGGATCGGCCGTCGTTGCCGATGACGGAGGAGGCATGGTGAAGGCCGCCGCGGTCGCCGCTGCGGAATCCGCAGCAAAAGTAACCGCCGGCTCAGTGAAAGATGCGGTCAAAATGGCACTGACAGCCGGCGGTGATGTCATCACAGCTGGAACAGTTGGCTCAATAGAATGAGCAACTGAACCAGCGGAAGCAGGCGCAGCCGCCTGGGTCGTCGCCTCAGGTAGGCTGACCAAGCCTACCGTCATGGGCGGGGGGGTACTCCTCCCCGCTCCACCCTGGAATGCGTCAACATCCACGCCTGCACAAAGAAAAGTATTAATGATGGAAAGCTATGAAGTTAAAAGTAAAGTTTGTACTTACGGGTTTTCTTGAGCCTAAAAGTGCGGACAGGCGGGGATGAACCCGATGGAGCCGGCCTCTTCACGCCGCTCACCGTTGTCATCCTGGGCTCTCCGGAGGTGACAGTCGTCGCAGCCTCCGGAGCGGTGGTCTTATCACCACCGGGGTTCCCCGCCACCTCCTCGCTCTCGGCCTCTGAGTCAGACTGAGGCACCGGATCGGCAATGGAGGCCACCTTCTCCTTCCCCTTCCCGCCGGCAGCCTTCTTCTTCCGCACCAACGGAGGACCATCTGCGGATTCCTCATCAGAACATACGATTAGAGGAATTCCAGCAGAGGTTTCAGCATTGAGGGGTCGAGGGTTGAATAACGCCTTACCTGGCCGCCTGGCGCTCAGGATCTCGTGGCCTAGCGGGTAGACCTCCACGAACCGATCCGTCGTTTGTTCTAGGATGGGCAACTCGTTCTCGTCTAGAGCGCGAGTACCCATCCGAGCGGGACTGTCAGCCTCCCGCGGATACAGGAGCGACTGCAAGTCGTTCCCCTCTGAAATAAACAGGAAAGAAGTTAGAAGAGATTCTAAATCAACAAAAAGAAACAGAGCATACCGTAAGGAACAGAGTTCAAACCGTATTCGAGGACGATCGGGATCTTTTGCGCATCCGCATCCTTCCACACCCGGCTCATCCCGAGCATCACCATCCCGGACTCCGCAAACCGGTAAACCGGAGATTGGACTCGGGATATCTTCGAGAACCATTCCGCCTCCTGGTAGTTGGAGGCGTGAAGGCTTGGGAGAGCTTGCCCATTCTTAAATTTCATGGCAAGGGGGATGGCGCGAGCGGAGATGTAGAAGAACTCCCGCTTCCACGAACGAAGACTGCGCTCGGTTGCGCAAATCTTCAAACCCTTGATTCGGGTTATCAGCGTATACCACCCCTGGATGCACCTCCAAGAGTAGAAGGTCATCAGGCGGTCGACGAAGGGCTCAATGCCCAGAATCCGGCACACCCACTCGAAGTGGCGAATCTTCGCGATCGCCATCGGGTGCACCTCGGTCAGGTGTACACCGTGCCTCTCTAGGACACGGTACACAAACTTTGTCAATGGGAACCTAAGATTCCCATAGATAAAGAATGCAGCATATACCCCGATCTTGCCTCTGGGGGCATCATACACCGTCTGATGGGGTTCAGGAAACTTAGGCTCGAGAGACTCGAGCATGAACTTCCTGACGATGTACTGATATAGATCGACAGGCAGAGCACACTGGCACTCGCCAGCAGTACTCTTGTCATCGACGTACACCCCAGCCTCCTGGGCTGTAGCCTCAAGATCGTGAGACGACATCTTGCAGATATGAAAGAAGAAAACGATTTCAAGAGAATGCTCGACTGAAAAGATGAGTATTCGCCGGAAATCGTTTTGAAGATGAAGAGAGAAGTGAAAGTGTGGATTACAAAGAACCCTCTCTCCCTTTATATACTAATCGCAATTAATGCGATGAATTTAATGCGGAAGAGAGAGAAATCGAAGGTGCAATGAAACTATGACACGTGGCAAAAAGCAAGCTGGCTACAGCTGTTGAAAGGACGCGTGCCATTAATTTCGCGGCCACGCGCCCGAAAAATCGCGCCCACGGGCCTGAAAAAGCGTCTGGAATGACCAGGTACTGTCACGTCACCATAACTTCCTGCACGTCCTGACACAGTCAGAAGAAACCGTCGCACGACGTTTCAGAGGTTTGGACTGTTCTTATCCTTTCACCAACTCTTCGAATTTCAAAAAAATCAAAAAGATTCAAAAGTAAGCGGGAAAATACCCCTTACCTTGGCAACCAAGTAACTGTAAGACAGGTGCGGGTACAGTGTTAAGGCAAAACCCTTCACATACCTAGCACCTGCAGGGAATTGAAGCCAAGAATACCTCGGCAACCAAGTAACTATAAGACGGGTGCGGGTACAGTGTCAAGGCAAAACCCTTCACATACTTAGCACCCGCAGGGAATTGACGCCAGGAATACCTTGGAAGTAAAGTAACCGTAAGACGAGTGCGGGTACAGTGTTAAGGCAAAACCCTTCACATACCTAGAGCCCCGCAGGGAATTGAAACCAAGAAGGATCTTCTGGGCAATGCTTGCGGAAACGGGATTAACATCCCCGCATAGCGGGAACGTCGAGAACTACATTGTTTGAAGCTCCAAGATGGAATTGGTGGTTTTAACATAATTGATCACTATGTTCAAAACTACCAAAACCTCATGGAGAATCCACACAAGTGGGACTCAACGCTCCTGACTTGCGAGGAGGTTACAGACCTACCCACATCATACCCAAAGATCAAGCAGGAAAGTCGGGAATTTCTGCAAGTGACATAAGGACTTCCGCGGGAAGAATCCCCATGGAAAACCTTAAAACTAAACCCTTTTCAAAACCCTTTGCTTAAGTCCAAAAGTTCACCTCACTTTATTAAACATTCATGAGAAGAACATTGGACTGGGGGGACTTGAAGAGGTAGGTCCCAGCAGAGCCCAGTTGGACCCGTAAGACTCACCTTGAAAAGAGACGTCTGCGCAGAAACCAACTGGATCCGCAGGACCCACCATGCTCAGAGACGTGACGTCCTTACGCGCAGTACGCAAGCTGTTCCCGCAGGAAATGCCTCCCAATGGTGAAGTACTCTGCCTGTTCCCGCAGTTGCGGATACAAGCCATCAGGGAAGGCCACCCGCGCAGCAAGGCTACACGCACAAGGCACTTAGCTCTCAATAATTCAGTTGTCACCTGAAGGAATGAGCAAAGCCGGGAACGATCCCGCACAAAGGCGGGAGGGGGAATACTCCCGCCCAAATAAGCCAGTCCGTACGATACGGGAATATCTTTTGTACTGTACCTGACGAGGTATGGGCAAAAGATCTGACCAAAGATACGACAGCTCATTGACAACAGTATGGCGAGCAGCATGCTCTTGTACTGTATGTCACTATTAGCCGCTGCCTACTCACCAACTCCTGTCATACCACGTGCATAGCCGGCAGTTGGTGGAAAAGGAATAGTACACAGCAGGCCTGGTCACTGTCAGCCGCTACCTACCCACCAACTACCAGCATGGCACGTGCGTAGGCTACAGTTGGTAGAACAGGATACTATTCAGCCGGCTACACCTTCTTGGAAACCTACCTTCGGCTATAAATACCCCAAATGGTACAATCTTATCATCTTATCATCATATACTATCTCGTATTACATATTATACCTGATATCTGCTCTAGCAATCTCTTAATATACATTTATATTCAAGAGCAATCTAGTCTGATTCTCACGCCGGAGGGTGGTCACAAGGAGGAACCCCCCCCCTTCTTAGTGACGAGCTCACGGTGTCTGTTTTGCAGGTTATCAGAAGAACCATCTTTGCCGGGTCTAACCCCTCGTGGGAAACATCTATCTAACCCCTAGGTTACCCGTAATCTGCCCGGGGTCGATTAGTGTTTCTTCACCAACCCAGATAGATCAAACAAAAATAGTAAAACAAAAAAAACCGAAGCTGAAGCCAAACCAAAAAAAATCAAGCCAACGACCCAAATCAACCAATGCACACCAGGTGGGTAACACAACCAAATAACCAGGCAAAGTTGACCCACAAACATTTTTATCCACTTTGCTATTTTTTAATTTCTTTAAAAATTAACCATGATTGCAGATAAATACTATACTAATCTAAACCCTTAAATAAAATGGGCCACTTACATCCCGTTTTACCCATTCAGCCCACTGAAGATAAAACACATGGAAACAGATGAAGAAATAAATAAACCTGTGCAAACCGCAGCTGCTTGCTTTTGTTGAACTAATGGAATAAACGATGTAATGTTCGATACGATATTATTATTGCGTTTAGCCTTCTGTTGTGATAGATTCGGATTTCTGCTTCTCATAATGCTCTTCTTTTTACTATTTACAGATACATTCCCTTTACCACTAGCACACGTGGCAATAGACGAGTTTCGGTTATCTTCATTATACCTACTTACCTTAATCCCATGAGGAATTTTAGGTTTATGTTTTGTCTTTTTCACGTGTTCTTGGAACACTAACCTTTATACTAACTGAATTTGAGCTGCATCTATCTGTATACTTCATCAATGGTGTGGCCACATGAGGTTCAATGTGAGGTTCTTGAATTTCAGCCACCACCTCGTCATCATTTTCTTCATTATTGCACGGATCTTCTTCAATTGGGAAGCAAGTAAGATCAGGGTTTGAACTTAAATGCATCTCTGAACTACCTGAGCTTGAATATGATCTGTCCCAAAGCTTTCCAACAGGAGATGAGTAATGGTTTTTTGATTGAAAGTAATATGGGGTAGAATAATCAAGCTTTTGTTGACGTGGGAAAGGGGAATCAATTTTTGTTATACCATTATCATTTGTTTGTAGATTCTTTCTAGAATCCTCATCAAGAATTTCATCTGCTATAACTCCATACAAGTCTTGAACTTGATGTTGCTCAAATGAAGATGAAAACTGAGGCAATGGTGTCTGCATGCTTGCAGATTTACAAATTTGCTCTATGATACTAGCTCTTTCAATTGTGGCATTCAGAATTTCCAGTGAGTCAAGATCTATTCCACTTTCATTATTCACCATATGTACATGTTTAATTTCTTTGAGACCCTCGTAGACGGGAGTAATTTCGTCAGAGGTAACCATAGTTTTGTCAGCATTTTGTAAAGACTGAACTGAGCCATAAGAAGGCACCCACTCCGGAAGGTTTATCTCAATATTATTATTTTCAGTAACCGCAACATCACCATTATCAATTGAATCTTCATCAGCTGCATCCTTGATCAAATTTAAGGCACTAGTCGGTTCTGCCAGTTTGAGCATGTCAGTGGTTTCTATTGTGTCATTGTCCACCTTGGTAACAATTTCCTGTGAGTAAATCACATAAATTTTGATCTTAAAAATGCCGAAACTTTATGAAAAACAAGGATAAGTTGTCATCTATAGAATATGAATACCTCTGCAGCTTGAATCTCAAGTAAGGACTCTGTTCCTTCTGACAAATCACACATCATCTCATCATGATCTCTCTTTTCAGATGAAACTATCAATTTAGATTCCTTAAAACAAATTTAAACCATTTTCAGGTGTCTCCAGATCACAATGAATTGCATATCTTTGAATATGAACCCTAAAGTTTTGGGAATCTGAAAAGCAGTTTAGTTGGTCTTCAACATTTTTCTGCTGGTTCAAAGGCCATGTATTAACCTTAGCAGAACTCAACTTCATATTGGACATCTTGGCATTTGTCCCAATTTCAAAGTCTTTGGATTTTGAAGAATCAAGGTCAACCACTGTTTTGTTGACTTCCTTATCCAAGCAATCTTCAGAACCTTTGTTTCCTTGTTTGGTTAAACTTGAAGTAAATGATGACTTAATGTTGGATACAAGTATATATCCACCACCAGCATTTCCCTTGCCTTTATGCCCAGTTTCATCCTATCACAAAATAAAAAAATCAGATGAAAAATGTGATAATACAAATAGGGTTGTGATACGACTCCATCTTATCAGTGGGTGTTCGTTACTTTTACCCAGTCAACCAGGAGCAAAAGTTTAGGGCTGAATTAGTGGCAGGTTGACTGTTGACCATTGATTGTCAAAAGCTGGATGTTAGGAGGCATTAACTACCAAATTATGTTTTAAGTATTCCATCTTTGTTTTAGTTTATGTGTCTTGTTTATTTTGATTATCAACTTCATCTTGTAACTGGAGACTTACCATCTCGAATTGGTTAAATCGGAGACTAACCCCTCTCGAATCGGGCCAACTATCCTCTTATATCAATAAAATATATATTTTAGTTTTTGGGTACTATCATTTGGTTCCATTCCCGGGAAACATGTTTCAATCGACCCGGAACGATCAAATTGCCGCTCAGTTAGCTGTCATCAACGCCAAGCTCGACTCCATAATGTCGAATGTTGCAGAACTCATGACTATGAGGTTTGAAACACGCATCAGGTGCAGTAATCAAATGGAACTTAGTTCGGGAAGAAGTTCAAATGGAACCTATGGTACTAAACCTCCCGCACCATCTACACTTAACCCGAGACCAACAATAGCACCAAAACAAAACATCATTGTGTCATCTGCACCTACACCGACACCAACTATAACACCTACACCTCTACTACTACCATATTGTGTTTCACCTTTGGAAGATTCTGTCAAACATCAAACAACAATTCCATTGTGCACACCCCTTGCCCCACTGTTGCTATTTCTTCCACATTCACATCTCAAAGCTGTCAAACATGGGATAGAGTTCACAACAATCAACTCAACATTAACAGAGACTTTCCATGCACAAGGAATAGGTAGTACTAGAACCCTCTTGCATTGCAAAACTGTCACAAGGAGACTCGAGTGGTGTCCGCCATGGCGCTATGTTAAGACCGCTCTTATCGCCGTTGTACACCTAGAATGGCGACCACCGTGGAAAGGTTATGCAGATCAACTTTCTCATCTTCTCGACTTGAGGACAAGTCATTTCTCCAGGCAGAAAGTATTGATACGGCTCCATCTTATCAGTGGGTCGACCCGTATGGGTCCACAGGGTCTCGGGTTCGTTACTTTTAACCAGTCAACCGGGAGCAAAAGTTTAGGGCTGAATTAGTGGCAGGTTGACTGTTGACCATTGATTGTCAAAGGCTGAATGTTAGGAGGCATTAACTACCAAATTATGTTTTAAGTATTCCATCTTTGTTTTAGTTTATGTGTCTTGTTTATTTTGATTATCAACTTCATCTTGTAATTGGAGACTTACCATCTCGAATTGGTTAAATCGGAGACTAGCCCCTCTCGAATCAGGCCAACTATCATTTGATAGACTAGCCCCTATCAAAATCCTTGTAATGGAGATCTAATCCTTCTCGAATAGGATTAATTGGAGAATAGCCCATCTCGAATCGGCCAACTATCCTTTAATTTCTTGTTTAAGTTTTGGGTTTCTATCATTTGGTTCCAAACTAAAATAGAACCAAGTAAATTCAAAAACATAAACTTTGACTCCCCCTAAACCTAGAACAAAAGATATAAATAAGCATCAACAAAATAATAACTGGCCTTAAAATTAAGCTAATATAATAACCGGCCCTAATCTTCAGCATCTCATATATTCACTTTCCCCCTTTTCAATAGCATCTTTGACCAAGATTCAGGATCTTATCAGGTTGACACTTTTAATTCTGATCATAAGTTTGATAATGAACAACATTAATTCAAGTCAAATACTTTTCAGATCAAATGCTTTATACAGTCAAAGCATGTAATAAAAATGAATGAGGTTTTGTATTGAACTGGTTTGTTGACTTATAAAGAAAACTACCACATTAAGTAAAAGTTACGTTACCTCTTTGGTTTGCATGTTTATTGAGGATGCTTCATCTTCGTTCAAATGAGACTTTTCTGAATGCACTTTATCAAATTTATCATCAACTTCTTTTGGAGATACATTTACCTTACGGGTTACACCAATATCATTAATGTTGTTATAACTATGTACCCTTGCGGTTTCTGGACTACTTGACATCGCATTTGCCTTTTGTGATTGTTGCTTTAAGAAACTGCAACTAGATTGATGATCTATTGATGATGCAGACCCCTTTGAAGGATATTCATCTAGTTTTCTCTTCCTGGAAAGTGAACTAGAGATATCATTTATATCACACTCATCGATTTCATCAAAGCTCAACTGCTTTGGTTCAGTATTCAAACAAGAGTCAGAAGACTGCCTTAAGTTGACCGAATCCAACTTAATACCAGAACTTACAGGCTGCATTGCAACTGGCTCATTTCCCAATTTCAGCTTTTTCTTGGTGGTCAACACCAAGTGTAGATTCATTGATATCAATATAAGAGGAAATGTCTGGCTTTAATACACCTTCAGTGCTACAAATAGCTTGTGAAGTTTCGGCTGCATCTGGTAACTTGCTGGAGATACTAACTTCATGCATTAAATCACCAACAGAATGAGAAAACTCGCCTCCATCTTTTGGATGGCAAGAAACAGATGTGCTCGGTTTTGAAGACTTGTTTATTCCACTAGTTTATTGGCTTGAAGTTCTAGACCTTATAATTGTAACACAAAGATTGTTTTGGCTTTGCGTACCCTGTGTCATCCCGGTAATTGACTTTTTGCTTGCATAGCTTCCCAAACACACATCACCAAGATTGACCCCTTCAGTAACACTATTAACATCACAAGATT